>NC_069661.1:172967500-172975000 GCF_027244095.1 Hemicordylus capensis
CCTAGATTATGTATATACAAAAATGTATATGCAATATACATCTTTACTAGGTTCTTCCCACAGAAGTCTAACATAGCATGGTATAGTGGTTAGAGTGCTGGACTAGGACCGGAGAGACCTGAGTTCAACTCCCCATTCAGCCATGATACTAGCTGGGTGACTCTGGGCCAGTCACTTCTCTCTCAGCCTAACCTACTTCACAGGGTTGTTGTGATAAGAAACTTGAGTATGTAGTATACTGCTCTGAGCTCCTTGAAGAAAGAGCGGGATATAAAATGTAAATAATAATAATAATACTATAGCAAGTTTTAAGATTTGGTTTAATATGGTAACCATCCCCCAGAAATCACCTCTAGAATAAGGTGATTCTGAAGCAGAGGTTTATATTAATATAATAGCATTATTTTACTCACTAAAGTAAAGACCAGTAGAAACATGTCTAATGGCAATAAAATTAGGATTTTAAAACTATTGCAAATTCTTTTGTTGTTCTTTCTACCTATAAAGTGCTACAGTTGGATGATGCGGCAGCCTGATCTTCAACCTGGTCAGCATATGCTGAGTCAAGGATCCTCTACCAATGAATGAGAGGGGAGAAGGGCGGGAAGGTGAATCAGTCCTGGCTTCCAAAAAACAGGTGTCTAGTCAGTGCTGTCATAGCTGACTGCATCATTCATTCATTCATTCAGCAGTGCATTTATCACCAGATTCAGCAGGAAAACGGTAGATGCAGCCTCGGGTGCTGGATGCGAATGGTTGCTCTGTGCATTGCATATGATCTGATCATGAAGGGCAAAGCATGCCTGTCTTTGTATTTGTGTTGCCCTTGTTTAATCAGGGCAACTACAAGGAAGTATGTTGCACTGAAATCAGCTGGACCTGCCTCCATAAAGCGGGCAGTCTCTAGTTTATATTTAGTCAGGTAATCTGTTCATGAAAACAGGCCTTATATCTAGCAAGGGGTGTGTGATGTGTGGTGTGTGTGTGTGTGTGTGTGTGTGTGTGTGTGTGTGTGTGTGTGTGAGAGAGAGAGAGAGAGAGAGAGAGATCTGTATGCTGAAATCATATCTTACAATGCAGATCACAACTTTGATGTGAGGTGGGTGGGATGAACCTACTTCCAGATTCCCGACAGGTGATCAGTATTGTCAGATAAGAATGATCATATGAGAGAACCCGTGGAAATCCCTCAGTTCAGCAGCAAGTGTACTCACCACTCCTGAATGCAGGTGGCTGTAAGCCAGGGCCAGTTTGTCTGGGGTCAGAATAGAAGTGATCTTTCAAGTGCAATGGCTTGCAAATATTTACCACCTTCGAAATGCTTGGTGGGGCTTCAATTCAAATTGCTTTCCCACTGCATATAATCTATGACGTTTGCTTGAAATGGTAAATAATGTACAAGTGGTTTGTTTGTTTTTTCCCCTCCACGAGGGGAAGAAACCTATATACACAATACACTGGCAAATTTATTTGGAGCAATTTAAACTTATAAAAATGCTCAGGGGGGACAACTCAAAAGAAAAAATAATAAACTATAACAGTGCAGAGTCATTAAATCACAACAAGAAGATATCTGCAAAGCACTGAAAAATATTCCAAATGCACCCTTCCATCAAACTTATTCACAAAGTGTGTCCATTATCAGAACGCAGCAGTATCATTGCAGTCAGAAGGTGGCTCTAGTGCTTTAATTTTGCTACTTTGCTTAGCCTAAGATCCAAAGAGTATCTATGAATTACTTGACGGGTTTTTTCACCTCCGTCTTGATGCATCTTATATACAATGGCTGTGATCCAAAGCTCTGCAGGTCTTCAAATGTGTGTATGAAGCAAGCAGGGGCTACCCCATTCTCTTCTTCCCTGTCAGCAAATTCTCCAACACTGAACTTAAGAATGGGTCCGCCAGACCCTGCCTACATGGAGCTTTGTGTATGCCTTGAAGGTGCAACTATTGTATTGGTGCTCTGGATTAGATGCTTAACCACTATCCAGGGGTGCTGAGCATGCCCACACAAGAGATCAGTGCATTATCCGGAACCTTCTCTTATGTTTTTCCCACCACAGCTCACAGTTCCAAACTGCCAAATTGCTTTTTAACCACCCCCACCCCCTTATCCAGTTTGCTGATATACACCCATAGCTGCTATGTGGGGGGGGGATAAAAAGGAGGGAGCCCAAATATTCTGCATAAATCTGTCATGTCTTGTGTCAAGGATCATCTTGCTCTCTATCACATGTAAATACATATATACAAATCGGCATTCTCATATCTATTCAAGGAATCTAGTTGGCCACACAAATACACAGCCGAGAATAAACTGAAACATTTCCTGATAACTGGGCACTGCATGATAATGGTGCACTCTCTCTTTTTAAAATTTATTCCTACAAATACTAATACTCTTTAATGGGAATTTCTGCTTCTTGCTCAAATAACTCTAGAAATCTTGTTGAGAGGAACAGGGTTGATCATTTTAATAACATTTGCTCTATTGACATAGAATTGAGAGATCTAGTGCCAGACCAAGCAGTAATGTGCAAGATAGTATGTCCTGCCACCTGCTATGTGAACTGATCTTGTACTCCAAGTATTTGTATGGAGTACAGGCTCTGAATAGCAATGCTTCTTCTTCACTGGCCACATTCTTACACAAAACATATACTCTGGATGGACAGGCAAGTGGGTGGATATGCTATCCTTGGGCCAGACCCATTGGTGCAAATTTATTTTGGCCAATAAAGCAAGATGATGGTGTAAGAATACGTTTAACCACTGCAGTCGGTGGCAATCGCTGAACTCCAGTATAAGCAATAGTAATAATAGCGGCCCACATGTTGATCAGGGATATGTGGGCAGAAGAAGGGCTCTGAGAGAGAATGAAGAGACAATGATAAGTAACTGTGTCAAACGCTTATTTATTCTGTGCACACAAAGGACATGGAGAAGCAATTTTTGCTTCTCTTCCCTCCATCCAAACCCTTCTTTTGCTTCCAGAAGTATGTCCCTGAGGGCTGCAGAGACCTCAGGGATGTGGGTGCAGGGATTGAGTTGGTGATGGTTGTAAATAAACATAAAGGTTTATGTATCATGCACAGCCCAGCCAACAAGAGTGGAGCATATGTGCTGATTCAGTCTGATTCTAAGCCATATCCACACTGTTGCTGAGATAGCAGAGCCTCTGTGTGTCCTAAGAGTTGTGTTACCACTTTAGTGACACTGTTTCATTTATTCCTAAAGGGAGAAACATCACTTCAGTGCTGACAAAATTCTTAGGAGCCATGGAGCTAGCTCAGCAACAATATGCACACTACTGAGAATTGGACAGAACCAGAACTAGTGCCCTGCTCTTGGGTAGACAGGGCATTGTGTGGTATGTAAGCCAAAATGTACATATGAAGATTAATTGTGATATCTCAATGTACTAGGGAAATTGTGGCTTTACAGTGCATTTGTCACAATGCAGCCCCTTGAAAATGGATGCAGAGGTTGAACTGGTATTTGAACTTGAAGTGGAGAACGATATCCTGAATGTTTCTTCCCAGTACCACACACAGAAAGCATGAACAATGTGTTCAGAAGGGAAAGAACAATGTGTTCAGAGTGATATCGCACAATTCCCACACAACTTTATATGCTACTGAAGCCGTGTAGACCTAACACAAAGAAACCATTTGGGGGCAGCTTCCATGCCACTGTGGTAAGATGAGAACCAAATGGCCAGCATAAACATGAGAAATATGGAGCAAGGCTTAAGAGAGCTTTGAGGATTTGCATGAGATGAGAAACCAGGTAATGTTGAAGTAGTAAGAGAGCAGAGGAGTTATGAAAAGGCACTGAAAACAATATTACCCTGGACCACTATAAATTCATCTGCGCAAGGTAATATCTACCACCAGTTAATCCTTCCTCAACCTACACCTTTGCTGCTCATTTTCAAACTCTGTCCTTTCCCCACTTTGTTTCTTCTGATTCTGTTGAAATCGGTTCCCCCTGTTGATTTTAGTGGAGGAGAATTGCATCTTTAGTTAATAAGAGTAAACCCACTGGACAGCAATTCTGACTGCTGTCTGTTTGCTCATTGCCAATAGCATGCTAGGCATGGAACCTAGCATTAATAATACATGATGAGACCAGTAAACTGGTAGACAGAGAGAGGGAGAGATAAACAATGATAAAGAGCTCTTCAGGATGCAGGTGATAGTAGTCCATATACAAACAAATTGCAGAAACCTCAAGACAACAGATAAATGCTGAAGAAGTCCATTTGTGTCTTTGTGTTCTAGCTTGATCTTCATTCTTAAAGTTAGTTGTAATGTGTTCTTAATAAGACCGCTGTTGACAATAACTTAGAAGTTTCTGCGTAAAACGTGGCTTCTGATGGGAGATGAGCCATTGGACGTGTGTTACACCAGGGCTATAGCATCTTGATTGTTATCTTCTGGGCTCAATCCAAGACACGGGTTAAGACTTATAAAGTTATAATTATTCCATGTCCAACATGTCTGAGAGATCATCTCCACTCCTAAGTTTCATACAACATCTACAATTTAATAGGAACACCTTCTGCAGTGTACCATCTGTGTGCCCTCAGGACTGTAAAATATAACTGATTGAAATGGTTGCTGAGGAGACCTGTCTTCTGAATACCTGCCAATATCTAATCAACTCTCGAAGTGGTATAAGACTGCCTTTGGAAATGGTCTGGAAACTGCAGTAGTTCCAAAATAGATCCACAAGATTATTAACTGGGGCTGGGCATTTTGATCATATCATACCAGTGCTTTGATGGCTGAACTGTCTCCCATTCCATTTCCAGGACCAGTTCAAAGTGTTGGTTTTAACCTTTAAAGCCCTAAATGGTTTGGGACCATTACCAGAGAGAGCACCTTGCCCCTATGTCACAACTCAGACCTTAAGATCTTCCTTGGAGGCCCTTCTCTGAGTGCCCCTGCCAAATGAGGTGAAGTGGCTGGCTACTAGGGAGAGAGCCTTTTCGGTGGTGGCACCCCATCTATGAAGCCTACCTAGTGAAGCTCGCCTGCCGTTGTCACTTTGTTCTTTTAGATACCAGGTTAAGACACTTCTGTTCAATAAGGCTTTTTAAAATTGATTTTTTAAAAAGTGGTTTAAATGTTTTGTATTTTATTTTGTATTTTAATTATTTTGTCTTGCTTTATGTGTTTTTATCAGATTTTTTTTACTGTTGCATTGTTGTGAGCCACCCAGAGAACAGCTTGTTTGGGGGGCAGCTAACAAATAAAGTTGTTTTTATTATTATCATTATCAGTATTATGATTAAATTGAACAGATCAAAATAAAATCATATCTAGCTGTTCAAATATATTTATTTTTGTTGGTACTATGATTATATAGATGAAGTATGTAGTCGACAGGCCCTTCACAGGTATAAACCTTTTAGGCCCTATGTCCTCGATTTGCTCTATGGAAGACTCATAGTTTATCGATCTCAGTTTGATTAGGGGGTTGATTAGGGAGCTAAATTGTGTAATGTACATAGGGGTTAGTGGTATTGGGATCATTTTTTGTATTGTATGTAATTATGGTATATTTGATGATGATGATGATGATGATGATGATGATGATGAAGACTACTACTGCTGCTGCTACTACTACTACTATCATACTGTTTTTCTGCATATGAAGTTCTCAAAGTGGTTTACATAGGAAAAGTTCTCAAAATGGTTTACATAGGAAAAGTTCTCAAAATGGTTTACAAAGAAAAAGAATAACAATAACAAAATGGTTCTCTGTGCCCAAAGGACTCACAATCTAAAAAGAAATGCAAGATAGATGCCAGCAATAGCCACTGGAGGGATGTCATTGGTGTAGGGACAATTAAGACACTGGAGCTGCAACGGGACTACGGTGGCCCACCAGCCACCTTCTCCACCATACTGAGCACTCGGCCAGCCATGATCTTAGAGCTTCCCTGATCCCAGCTATAACAGGTGGCTCCTTTAAGTCAGGCCTGTTCTCAGGGGCATCTGCACAGCCCTATTCCCCTGAGCCAGCTCAGCCCTGCTGGTTCAGCGACATCATCTGGCACGGCGAAAGTGGCCAGGTGGGTGGTGGCTGTGACAAAGAAGACAAATGGCTGAGGTGGCAGGGCACCCAGCCTTGAACCTTGCCCCAGGGCCACCACCAACCTTGCTATGCCCTATACTATGCTGGAGTTAAATAGGAATACTTGTTATCTCCTTCCTAAATGTGAAAAAGAACCACTCCTTGGAAAGGCATGTCTTTGTCCCATTGCCCATATCATCTTACCGTTGTTTTGTTTTTCTGTTTGTTAAGTGTAACGAATAAATGCATGTCAGCTATGCACATAGCTGAAAGTGAACATAGGTATACCGTTCTTCAAAGTGCTATAAGAGCAGATGAGTACCAAACGTGTAGCTACCTGAAACCTAACCAGGCTTACGTATTGAATGTCAGAAGGTAGACTGGATGATGATCTAAATTGGCACAGAAGGCCTAAGAAAATGATGGCAGTTATTATAATATCTTCTTTCCCTTGTCCAGGGCAATGCTCTGATTAAAGTGATCAATACATTGGGGGGCCAGCTCCTCTCCCACCCCTTTTGCTGGCCCACCTTCTTGGAATCATGGACTGTTTGTTTTGCACATCTTCAGCAACCATCAAATCACATCAAATTATTCCAGAAGCTGGGCTGGGGCAATAAAGAGTATTCTTGGTGGTGCAACATAGGAACATAGGAAGCTGCCATATACTGAGCCAGACCATTGGTCTATCTAGCTCAGTATTGTCTTCACAGACTGGCAGCGGTTTCTTCAAGGTTGTAGGCAGGAAACACTCTCAGCCCTATCTTGGAGAAGCCAGGGAGGGAACTTGGAACTTTCTGCTCTTCCCAGAGCGGCCCCATCCCCTGAGGGGAATGTCTTACAGTGCTCACACTCTTCCTTTGATATGCAACCAGGGCAGACCTTGGTTCGTTAAAGGGACAAGTCATGCTTGCTACCACAAGACCAGCTCTCCTGAACTTGGTGCAGATACTCCGTTAGAGAGTGTTGCTCTTTTCCATACAGTTTTATGGAAAATACAGAATTATAGAATTCCATAGAATTTATTTACACACACAATTTATTTACACACACAATTTATTACACACAAAATTACATAGATATCTGTTTCTTACATCTTCAATTCCAATGTTCTTTCCTAGACATCAGATCAGCCCCTCTCCTATTTTACAGAGGTAGAGCCATAACTGTAAAGATGTGATCTGAGAGGCAGCATACTTTTGATTACTAGATTCTGGGGCAACCAAGAGGCGCTAACGGGCTTCTTGGGGGAATCTTACAGGCTGCCGCTGGAGACAGAATATGGTATTAGATGGATCTGTGGTCAAATCTATGTAGTGTAAGGTGTGGGATAGGGAAGCAATGAAGACAGACACATGACATGACAGACACAGGACAGGGGAGGAGAGCTGGTCTTGTGGTAATAAGCATGACTTG
>NC_069661.1:172980000-173115000 GCF_027244095.1 Hemicordylus capensis
CGCTGTTCTTATGTTCTTATAGGAAGCTGTCTGACACTGAGTCAGAACATTGGTCCATCTTACTCAGTATTGACCACACTGCTGGCACCAGTTCTTCAGGGTTCAGCAGGGATCTTTCCTAGTCTCACCTGGAGATGCCAGTGTTTGATCCTGGGATCTTCTGCACACAAAGCTGATGCTCTACCATGTAGGTACAACCCATCCCCCAACACAGCCCCATCCTCAACTACCGCTTCCACCCCTGCCCAGAGCAGTGGAACATTGGACTGGAAGGATTTCATTTGGTGTTCTTTGTTGTTGTTGTTTTAGAACATGGTACCTGGAAAGCCCAATTTCAAAGCCAATTCATAGGAATATTAATTATTGTTTGCCATTTAAGTAAGTTCCTTGGAAAGTTTTATAAACTCTACAATTTCAAGGTACTTGATAGCTGAATGAGAACAGCAAGCTGCAATATATACCAAGGTCTTGCTTTTTATGACGATAGCCACCTAATGGCACATCGGGGAAGTAACTTGCCTAGGGAGCAAGAGGTTGCTGGTTCGAATCCTCGCTGGTGTGTTTCCCAGACTATGGGAAACACCTATATCGGGTGGCAGCGATATAGGAAGATGCTGAAAAGCATCATCTCATACTGCACGGGAGAAGGCAATGGTAAACCCCTCCTGTGTTCTAGCAAAGACAACCACAGGGCTCTGTGGTTGCCAGGAGTTGACACTGACTTGATGGCACACTTTACCTTTACTGTAAATAAGACCACACAATCCATAAATCACTGGAATGAAAATAAGAGGCTCTCTTGACAGTTTTATGATGCTCTCTACCCATTGCTCTCTTTATGTTTTCTTTTCATTTCTTGCTTATAACAATACAGCCTTTCCCTTGACCATCTTCTTGTTTGGGCCAAGGAAGCCAGTAGGTTTCCCCCCTCACTCACTTGATTATCTTATCGGCCAAATATTATTTCATACTGTTAGCATCCTTATAATGACTGCTTCCTTCATTATTCCAGAAGTGTGAATCATGACCCCATTGTTTTCAATGAGTGTTTCACCACCAAACTTCATAGAAGGCTTTCTAGTTATGTCTGTCATAGAGCCCAGCTGCTATGGGCCGTCCTCCGATGGTAACCTACAATGCTAATGAAATAAGCATTCAAAAAAGTTTTTTTCTTTTATTTTGTGGTGAGCAATCCCTTATCAACTTATCCTCAGTGACAGCTATTTTCAAGTATCTTCCTCCAATCACTTATCTTTTAAAGATTTGTCTTAGGATGGGCAAGGAAGATAAGTGGAGTGACTGGGAAGAAGTTAATATTTGCACAAAGTAATGTGCTTTGGTTTTGGATATATTTACAAAATTATCTTATTCTGGACATGGGACACAATTGCTCCATTCACATGTGTCTATCCACAACAGGAGGCATGCCACAAGCTACACAAGTGCATTCTGTTGCACAGGCATAACATTAGTCTGGAATGCAAGTTTCCAACACAAGTAATAGTACAACATTTTTCACTAGCAAAGCATTAATTAGCCTGGATGTTAGCCAATGATATTACTTTGTGGGGGGGGGGGAACGTGCAGTGGCTCCTTAGAGATTAATTGACCTGCCGTTTACAACAAGGTGTGTGTGTAATTTTCCATGATCTCCCCTTCCCTCTACAACCACCTGTGCAGCCACCTGTACTTCTAGAATCTATGTCCCTGAGGATCCCCCAGCGCTCAGGGACATAGTTTTGGGCATCATAGGTTGCTGTGGAGGGAAGCAGAGGTTACTAAAAAGCACACACCCCTTGTGCAGTGGAAGATCTGGTACCTTGGAAGGGGGTTAGTATGGATGTAAAGCAAACTGACCCAGAATATATATTTCTTGTTCCCACAACATTATATTATATTTTATTTTAATAAAACATTTAAAGTCATTTCAATCCTACATTCTCAGTAGGCAATAGGGATGTTCATGAATCAAGGTTTTTTTAATTAGATTTGTGCTGGAATTGAATCACCCCTGATTTGTTTTGTATCTGAATCTGTCCCCCCGAATCACCCCAGATTCTATTTGGATTTGACTTGATTTGTTTTAGATTTGGATCACTTTAGAACACTTATAAAGATCCTAGGGGCACCAAATTTGGGTTGTGGGTGTCACCTACCAACCAAATTTCAAGGCAGTAGTGCACTTGGTTGATTTTTTAGAAATATTTAAGTGCTTAGGTTCTTTGGTGCCCGTATTGCATCCTCAAGTTCATCCAGCTGAGTTGTTCAGGCTTGTGAGAGGGCTAGTATGTGCCACTCCTCCCTTGAATCAGAATTTGGAACCATCGATTACACACTGTGATGTGTTAAATCAATTCTTTGTGGAAAAAAATCTCTCGTATTCGGGCCGACTTGGATTTAGTCTCCACACTTACTTCAGTATCCGATGTGGAGGTATCCAGCGACTCCTCTTATGTGTTTAGGTTGGATCAGTTTCAGTTTGTGACTCCTGAGGCTGATTGGAATGGTGCGGCCCACCACCTGTCCTCTTGACCCTTGCCTGACATGGCCTATACTATCTGGCAGCAGGGTTGTTGTAGAAGGCCTGGTAGAGATCATAAATGCATCTCTGAGGGAAGGTAAGATGCCTCCTAGTCTTAAGGAGCAATTATTAGGCTGCTTCTAAAGAAGCCTACCTTGTATCCCTCAGAGCTGAGTAACTGCAGGCCTGTCTCCAACCTTCCATGGCTGGGCAAGGTAATTGAGAGAGTGGTGGCTTCTCAGCTCCAGACAGTCTTGGAGGAAACTGATTATCTAGACCCATTTCAAACTGGCTTCAGGGCTGGCTATGAGGTGGAGACTGCCTTGGTCGGCCTGATGGATGATCTCCAACTGGGAATGGACAGAGGAAGTCTGACTGTGTTGGTCTTTTTTGGACCTCTCGGCAGCTTTCGATACTATTGACCATAGTATCCTTCTGGAGCATCTGAGGGGGTTGGGAGTTGGAGGCACTGCTCTGCAGTGGTTCCGCTCCTACCTCTCGGGCAGGTTCCAGATGGTGTCCCTTGGACACTGTTGTTCTTCAAAATCTGAACTTTTGTATGGTGTCCCTCAGGGCTCTGAATTGTCTCTGATGTTGTTTAACATCTACATGAAACCACTGAGAGATATCATCAGGAGATTTGGTGCCAGGTGCGATCAGTATGCTGAAGAAACCCAAATCTATTTCTCCATGTCAGCATCATCAGGAGAGGGCATAACCTCCCTAAATGTCTGCCTGGAGGCGGTAATGGGCTAGATGAAAGATAACAAACTGAGACTGAATCCAGATAAGACGGAGGTACTCATTGTGTGGGGTTGGAACTTGAGAAACTATTTTGATCTGGCTGTTCTGGATGGGGTCACACTTCACCAGAAGTAACAGGTATGCAGTCTAGGGGTGCTTCTGGATCCAAGTCTCTCCTTGGTGTCCCAGGTTGAGGCAGTGGCCAGAAATGCCTTCTATCAGCTTCGGCTGATATGCCAGCTGCGTCCGTTTCTTGAGATAGATGACCTCAAAATAGTGGTATATCTGCTGGTAACCTCCAGACTGGATTACTGCAATGCACTCTGTGTGGGGCTGCCCTTGTACATAGTCTGGAAACTACAGTTGGTCCAGAATGCAGCAGCCAGGCTGGTCTCTGGGTCATCTAGGAGAGACCATATTACTCCTGTATTGAAGGAGTTACACTGGCTGCCGATATGTTTCCTGGCAAAATACAGGGTGTTGGTCATAACCTATAAAGCCCTAAGCAGCTTGGGCCCTGGGTATTTAAGAGAACATCTTCTTCGTCATGAATCCCAGCACCCATTGAGATCATCAGGAGAAGTCCGTCTGCATTTGCCACTAGCTCGTCTGGTGGCTACTCAGGGACGGGCCTTCTCCATTGCTGCCCCGACGCTTTGGAATGCGCTCCCTAGTGAAATAAGAGCCTCCCCATCTCTGACAACTTTTTAAAAGTCTTTAAAAATGCATCTGTTCACCCAGACTTTTAACTGATATTGTTTTGATTGTTTTAATGTTGTTTTTAGAATATTGTTTTAAATTTTTAAATTGTGTTTTAAATTTCTTGCTTTTTAATTTTTGTTTTTGTTTTTAATTAATATTTTACTTTTTAATCTTGTTGTAAACCACCCAGAGATGTAAGTTTTGGGCGGTATAAAAATATGTTAAATAAATAAATAATAACTGTTCTTCATAATGAATCGCTATGAGGATTCATTATATGCCTTCATTTCTTCAGTTCATTTTGACTATCAATTGATAGTGCCAGCTATCAACTGCCATGTGTCAACTACGCACCCCCAGGATACTCAGTTCATTTTTAAAGGAATTTTTTAGGTGTTTAGAATCTTAGTTGTGTAATGAATCCTCATAGGGATTCATTATGAGGAAAGGTTATTAGATACCAAAGAGTCTAAACACTTGAAAAAATTCATAGAACATAGTACCCCACTGCCTTGTGGGTGGGAGGGGGATGTAGTTGGCGCATGGCAATTGACAGTTGGCACTGTCCAAAGACAGTCAAAATGAATAGAAGAAATGAATGAGTGTAATGAATCCTCATAGGGATTCATTGGGGGGGGGGGGGAATTATACACCAAAGAATCCAAACACTTGAAAAATAGTGACCACACATTTTGCTCCATTACTCCACTTCTACAAGGGCTAGAGCTTAGCTTTTTTTAAGAAAAAAAAATTAAAGTGGGGAATCTAGGGGGGAAATAGGAGGGATTGGAGTCTCAAATTATTTCAAATCGAATCTGGCACAATTTGATTTGTACCCGAGTCTAGCCAATGGACCACAGGGGTGATTTGTTCTGTCTCCAAGTTGCCTGAATCAGCTAGATTTGGGTACAAATCTATTTGTACCTGAATCGATTCACACATCCCTAACAGGCAACCTAAGCTGGCTACATTCTAGATGTCACTATAATCACCACCAATTCATTACTATCTAACTGGGAACCAGAATGCATAACTGAGAAGAGCTAGGCCCCAGACCTAATAAACTGGTCTTTGACCAACTTTAGGCTGATTGTGGTGCTACCATGAAGGAGTCAGGACTTCAGCTGATTTCTCTGCAGCCTATGTTGTAACTCCGAACCAGCAGAGGTAAGAAATGTAGCATTCTCCTGTGTTCTCACAAGATATACCAGGCAGAGGAAGGAAGAGCCAGTGACCCTCACGGTCACCTGCTGCAGAGCCTGAGAAATTTGTGTACTTCCAAACACTTCTGGGTCAAATATTTGAAGCATGATTCATAGTCCTATTTAGGAAATGGAAGTTGACCAATCTCATGACTGGCAAATTGGATTATACCTCCCCTGCAATGAAGAATGCTAAAACAAGAAGTCAGATCAAGAAGTGTGGCGTGGGGGGGGGGGATTGAAAAAAGGGATGAAGAGGCAGAACAGGATGCTTCCTTTTTAAAGTTTGAAAGAGAAGGTTGAAAGAAGTGGACTATTTTTTTTAAAAGGAAATTATTGTATCCAAGGATCAGAACAAACTTAACTATGAATTGGAATTGAGGAACCAATGGTAGTTATGGAGTGAATAATAAAAGGAAGATGAAGGGGAAATGCATTTCCTCCCCAACACTCCAGCAACCTATTTGTATCTTTTGAGTGTGAGATTTGATTAGAGTTAACTTGCATGGAAATTCTATTAATGGCTATATAATTAGCTGCCCTGCTTTTTTTAAATAGATAGATAGATAGATAGATAGATAGATAGATAGATAGAACCAGCCATAATGAATCCCGTGATAGCCTACTACTTTGATAAACCACACAGGTGATACCTCTTCCTGTTTTGGTTTTATCTATGGGACTGTGCCATTCTGACTGCATAGAATTAGAGCTTCCTGAGTAGCTCTTTCAATACCATCCCATTTCCATCCAGCTGCACCCACAGTCAGAGGCGTAACTATAGGGGGGGCAGGGGGGGCATGTGCCCTGGGCGCCATCTTTTCTGGTCATGTGGGGGGCGCCGCCATGACCAATTTTTTTAAAAAAATAATACAAATGTTTCCTGCTCAGTGCAGCAGTGCTGCAGCAGTCAAGGGAGCACGTCGGTGCCCCCTTTCCCACGAGTGGTCCCTTCCGCACCACCTGTGCCCCCCCCCATGCTTTGCTGGTGCCTGGCGGCCAGTCAGTGGCCTGGCTTGGCGGTGGCGGCGGGCGCTTGTGAGGAAAAACCTAAGTATAATGTCGTATGTTGGGGGGCTGGCGGGGGGGCACGGGGGGGCGCCATTTCAGTGCTTGCCCCGGGCGCCGTTTTCCCTAGTTACGCCTCTGCCCACAGTTATTTAACTGAAGAGAACATTATAGAATACTCACAAGCATGCAACTGGATGAAAAACCCTCAACATTTTTCTCGTTAGGCAAGTATTTGTTTAAAATTTTGGTGAATTGCAATATCAAGAAGTGAAAAAGAATGTGGACATCAGAAGCATAAGGAGGCTGGCGGCAGCCCCCTACCCTGCCTCCCCATGTCTGACATCAGATGCAGGAGGCCGGCTAGCCATGCCCCCGCTTCTGATGTCAGATGTGGGGTGTGTGGTCTCTCTCCAAAATGGGGCCACGTGGCCCCATTTGGGAGGGAGATCAGTTGGCCACACTGCATTGGCAGCGAGACCAGGAGCAGCTCTCCCTGCCTTTAAGGGAGGGAGAGTCATTCTGTATGTGCTGCCAGTGCAGCGCAGGCTGATTTTGGTCCCAAATGGGGCCGCACAGCCCCACTTGGGACCAAAATAATGCCCACCATGCCTGATGTCAGACGTGGGGGGCATATCTGGGGCCATGCTCACGGCCCCTGATTGATAGCGGCCTGGGTTCCTTGAACCCATTGGCCCAATGGTGGCCCCTGGTGGACATAATTCAAATGGCTAACCAAAGTTGGAATGACAAAAAAATAAGCTACATAGAAAAGACAGCAGCCTTGGTCTCATTGAGGAGGACAAAGTGTGTCTAGGCTACATTGCCTATAAAATGTTTCATCACACAGAAAACTAGTAGTCAGAGATAAGGGTTCTAGCCTAACTTTCTTTCTAACATCAAGCTTTCTGTTTGTAATATACATTAGTTTGTTGTATGAAGGAACATTCAGTACTCTGAGTCCCCACCTACAGTCTGAAGTGGCACAACCCAAACATAGATTGCCATCTCAGTGAGAGGTCTAGTCCACCTATAGAGAACAAAGAAGATTACACCATGTATAGCTCTGTTACTGCACTTGTATGTGTGTAACCCTACTGATTTCAGCATTACAAAAGTATACATAACAGAAGGAGCCCAGCCCAATTTCTCCCGCACATGAGAACCACCAGCCTTGCAGCTGAGCCCGGTCTCACCAAAGCGGGTAACCCGCTAAAGTTACCCTCCCCTAAGCCCAGGTTAGCGGAGCGAGTGCTCCGCTAACCCAGACTTTCAGAGCGTGTGTTGCTACGGTGCAGCTCCATGGTGTGGCAACTCATGAGTAGACCCCCCAACTGGGAGGCTAAAAAGCAGCCTCCTAGCTCAGGGGTCTCTCCAGTATGCCCTGCACACTCGCACAGGGAACTTCAGGGGCCGCACAGCCCCCGATCCCCGCAGGCCCCGCCGCCTCCGTGACGTAGCCAGGAGTCATGTGGGCGCCCAGGGCTCTGCAGGCACTCGTCTGCAGGGGAGAGTGGGCTAAGTCTGTTCTCTATGCTTAACCCCATCTGGCGGTTCCCACTGATCATGGGAATCACCTCATTTTGTGGAACCAAGGTTGGAAGAAAACCTGAGTAGAAGAGATTGTGTGGAAGCAAGGTAGGAGGAAAACCTGGGTAGACGTGATTGTGTGGAAGCAAGGTAGGAGGAAAAGTGACTCAGGTTTTCCTCCTACTTTGCTTCTACACAATCATTCCTACCCAGCTTTTCCTCTTACCTTGCTTCAACACAATAACTTCTACCCAAGTTTTCCTCCAAACTTGCTTCCACACAACCAAAGATTGGGAGCACACACAGCTCCCAAACATGGGTAGAACACATTTTTTGATTGTGTGAATAACCTCATAGAATAATAATAGAATAATATTTATTTATTTGTTTGTTTTGTATACCGCCCTTCCAAAATGGCTCAGGGAGGTTTACAGTTAAAACAAACCACTAAAACAGTAAAGAGCTAAAACAAATTAAAAAACAACATAATAATCAACAATTTAAAAACATTTTAAAACAACAATTAAGCAATTACAGTGATTAAAAGCCCTGAAATCGGGTTTTTAATTTTAAATTAAACCAAATATTAAACCCCCCAAAATTTAGGAAGCTGAGAAAGCTTGGGTGAAAAGATGGGTTTTCAGGTGTTTTTTGAAAATTGCCAGAGATGGGGAGGATCGTATCTCAGCGGGAAACGCATTCCACAATCTTGGGGCAGCAACCGAGAAGGCCCATCTCTGTGTAGCCACCAAACGAGTTGGCGGTAACTGGCGGTAACATAATAGAATATGTCTTACAATATTTTAAGAGTCTTGTTCCTTCATATATTTGTAAGTTTGACTTTAATAAGATGTTCCAGCATTCTTGTGGATTCTGGGTGGCAATGTACAAGTGAGGACATGTGAATTGTGGAAAATGCTATTGACAAATCTGCTACTCCCTGGTTTACTTTTTTTTTATTGGAAGAGAAGAAGTACTGTAGAAGCTATGGATTCCAGAAGTAGGGTGTGCAACAATGTTGCTAAGAAAATGGGACAGAGTGTAGACATAGTTCCAGGTCCAACATTCAGTTGAGGCAGCACTGCAGTGGAGGAGTGGAGCCAGTGCTTCCTTTCAATGGTTAGATGCAAATAATCTCCAGTGTGCTTTGGGCATATGAGTGCTTGATGGCATGAAGGCCTAGTCTGTGGGATCTTCCCCTTCTTTTTTGAGATTGCATTATCACATGGGGCTGGTTTGGACTATACTTTGCTGATCCGACAAGATAAAAATGTGTGTGTGTGTGTTATAAGCAAACATGTCCTTCCCCTTCCTGGTGCACAGCAGCATTGTCCATCAGTCATGTGTAGGAACAGTTCAGATGAACCTCCCCCCATCCCAAGTCATCAGGAAAAGGTGGCCCTGAACATCAGGAGGGAGGGAGGCTATGCGTGCTCATAGCATGTATATATCCTTATCCCATGGAGTCAGGCATGCGGGTGGAGTATAGTCTGAACTGGCTCATAGTGGTTTCAGTTCACACTAGAAGCTCGCTGTAGTGATGGAGGGTGGACTCACACTGCTATTACACCCTGCTATTTCACTGCCACTCCAACAGAAAGTGTCAACTGGGGTGTAATTTAATCACCAATTTAGGAAAGTGTCTGCACAATGTGTGCCCAATTTCATATTCATATTTACATTCAGGGTAAAAAGATATCCAGCTTACCAGCCGCATGCCTCCAGATATAACTGAGTCATGTCATATACATGTACAGAATAAATTTAGGCTTCATAAACAAAACTGCAGAGTGAATGAAAAAAACAAACAGTTCTTTTTCTTGAATATCCTGAGGGCCCTATTGAAAAAGAGAAAGAAGGCCCATACACAGAAAGTCTTGTTAGTTTATTCTGTTTTACCTAACAGTGGGATTTATTTGTACCTTTATTCTTGCAGCTCATTGAAAACTCTGCTGTAGAGTCCTGCAGCCCTTCGTAATGTAAAGAGCCCAGTAACATAGCCACTGAGGAGATATCCTCTGAGAAATATAGGGCAAAACCAGCTGTAATGCTGAAAAGGAGGTTGCTACTAAAAATGGCAACACTGTGTTGAGTTCTTCCTCTTGCCCCCTTAATGTATACTTATAGAAATGTGGGGGTGTCATCATTGTGGAATGAGTTTCCTTCTCCCACCACCATGGCTACCAAGAATGTGGAGCAGGGCTGGGGAAAGACGTATGATGATAGGAAGTGACACATTTCCATAACTATGCATCAGAAGACAAAAGAGGAGGAACATTTTGGGTGGCAACTCCATGTTCGTGGTCCATCCAGAGTGACTCGTAGAGTACAGGCACCATACTCCATGGCCAGTCAGTTTCCATCCCTGCTGCAGATTGAGGAGCAGAGGCTTGGATCCAAAGATACCACAGGCGGGAAGTGTCTTTCATTCACAGGATGGATGTTTTATACCTCACACTGGAATGCTGCATGAGAAAGTGAGTCCAAATCCAAAGATGCTCTTCTGTTTGCACAACTTTTTGTGCAAGCAGAAGCATGAGGGCTGCTATTTCAGGTATGGCCAACCTGAGACTCTCCAGCTGTTGTCGAACTACAACTCCCATCATTGCCAGCTGCAATTGATTTCAGCTAGGGATATGGGAGTTGCAGCCTAAAAACAGCTGAAGAGTCTCAGATTGGCCACCTCTGGGCTGTTGCATCTACTTATTAACAGCAGTGCATGTACTCTTATGCAAGCTGTTGCTTCATTTCTTTATGCTCATGGTTCTTTGGGTCTAATCCCAAACCTTTTCCAGCATGGGAAAGAATATTTCCACACTTCCCTCACCTTATGCCACCTACTTCCTGCTTAGAAAAGAATGAGTCCATGCACTTCCATCTTTTTCAAAGCAGGAGTGCAAGATATTAGGAACTCCATCAGTTCTCTGTTAGTTTGTCTTGAGTGGGGGAAAGTGGCGGGGTGGGGGGAGGCAGGACTTGAAGGGAAACCTGACGTGGGCTTCAGGAACAAGCAATAGCTAGATGCTTTTTCCTCCTGCACCTAAGTCATCCATTTGTGTCAATGATCAGCTATCAGAAAGGAGTTCCCTTGCTGCTCATATTGATCAGTTTACCACTGGGGCATAAATTGTACAATTTATGGCTGCAATCCAAAGTGCAGATACGCATACTTAAGCGCCATTGATTTCTAAAGGACTTAAGCATGTATCATTGCACCATGTCTCATGCTCTATATGTGTTTCTTTCATCTAGTTGTGTTGCAGTAGTCAGATACGTCTAGAGTAATATCACTAGAATTATTGGAGTTCAATGGCATTAACCTGTATCTACACTATTATAACTGATTCAGTAGGTCTCAGGCAGGCTTAACATACACAACACAGCATTCTAGGATTGTATGATGCTTCATGTATTGAACCCATCACACTACATAAAAACCCAGTTCCCCAGCTGGTAAGCAGTTCAGTACTTTTGCAGTTATACTGTGGCTACAGGCTGAAAGCAATGGCTCTGTTGCATTATACATTTCTCGATGGTTGTGCAAGGACTCCCAGAACTGGACCCATACAGCACATTACATCCGCTGATAAAAGATTTCCCTATGAGAAAGTACTTGACACATAAAGAAAAATTGGTTATGACATATTAAGCAGTTGTGGTCATTAAGCTGAAAGGAAAGTTATCCAGTTAAGCTATCAAAATCTGGCCTTAGCAAACATGGCTTCAGGCAAGCCCAGGAGAGACCAGGAACATGTGTTAAGACTCAGTGACTTTGTAAGGTTAATGAGATAAAAAGGGACACCTTGGCATCTTTGCCCTGATCCAGCAATCTTAGGCACAAGCACAAAGAGGTCCTTGTTCACATATAGGGAGGCACAAGTGGGACTGATGTGTCCTGCTATTGAATGAAGCCCAGCTGCATAAGATTTCTGAATGCAATTAAGTTCAAGGGACACCTGTAACAATGGAAGACACTCGTAAAAGACACAAAGTGAGGGCTGCACAGCTTTGGCCTTCCAGACGTTTTTGGACTGGAGCTCCCGTCATTCTCAGCCAATAGTCCCATTATTCTCAGCCTAATGGCCAATAGTCAGAGATTACTTAGAGGGGTTGCCAAAGTTATGCAGTCTTATATTCTATATGTGCCCTGAGAGGAAGGCAAGAAAGGATGGCCCAGGCCAGGAGAGAGCATAACATCAGCTCCCATAGAGACCAGCTCTGGCCTGTGAGGAGCGTTGGGGCAGCCCTTCCACCACCTTTCCAGGAGTACTGAAAGACCTGTGTGCTCTGAGAAGAAGACAAGAAACGAGGCGCCCAGGCAAGCGAGCTGTTGTCCTCAGCTCGTGAAAAGACCAACAGCCCGAGACATTTTATTAGTCTTCTGTAATTTGCTTGTTTTGATATTATAAACCGCTTTGGGTGCCTTTGTAAAGGCAAAAAGGTGGTATAAAAATGCAACAAATGAATGAAAGAAAGAATGAATACATAAATACATAAATAAATAAATAATATGCAAGGAGTGAGTGAGGCTATTCTCAGGATTGGCTAATATCAGGTTAGGGGAGCCTAGACCGATTTTAGCAGACCGTGAGGAACACCGTTCAGGAAGCCCTCCCCTTAGCCCAGGTTAGCAGAGCGAGTGCTCCGCTAACCTGGGCTATACGATCATGTGTTGCTGTGGCACGGCTCTGCACTGTGGCAACTCATGAGTAGACTCCCAAGCGGGAGGCTAGAAAGCAGCCTCCCAGCTCGGGGGTCTCTCCAGCATGCTCTGCATGCTTGCATAGAGCATGCTGGAACTCCCGGGGGCACTGCAGCCCCAGAACTCCCAAGCCCCCGCCGGCTCCGTGATGGAGCCGGCAGTCATGTGGGCAGCCGATTTGGCTGCCCGGGGAGGGCTAATGATTGTCTGTGAGGAGCGTGGGCTTCGCCACAAACCCTCTGAAGGCGGGTCTCACCGATCATGAGACCTGCCTCATTGTCTGAGATTGGCCCACAGTCACCCAGTGAGCTTCATGGCTGAGCTAAGATTTGAATCCAGATCTCCCCAATCTACTATGAATACTATTAGGAATTCACCTCTTTTCATCAAAAGTTCTCAAAGTGTTGTACAGAAAATAAAGAGTAGATAGATAAGGTGATTTTCTGTTTCAGAAAGTCTCACAATTGAAAAAGAAACATAAGGTTAACACCAGCAACAGCCACTTGAGGATGTTGTACTGCAGTGGGATAGGGACAGTTGCCATCCTCCAGCTAAATATAAGAGAATCACCACTTTAAAGGGTACCTTTTTGCCCATTTAGCAGCGGTTTGCTAACTTTGAAAGATCTTGCAATCCTAGTCCAACAAGCTAACCAAGTTCGACAAGCTACGTGCCGGAGCCTACAGATGGATTAGATGAACATCACTGGCTTTCATCTGTAGGGTCAGGTATTTAGTCACACATAACAGCAAGTGGTGGCCATAGCTACACACTGCTATTCATCTCAAAAGGCACATCCAGCCAATTCAAGAAGGCCCAATTAAACATTGCAATGTGCATGTGCAGACTTGACTTCTGTAATGTGCTCTATGTGGGACGGCCTTTGTACTTAGTCTAGAAACTTCAATTGGTTCAGAATGCAGCAGCCAGGTTGGTCTCTGGGTCATCTCGGAGGGACCATATTACTCCTTTACTGATGGAGCTACACTGGCTGCCAATAGGTTTCTGGACAAAATACAAAGTGCTAGTTATAACTTATAAAGCCCTAAATGGCTTAGGCCCTGGGCATCTAAGAGAGCGTCTTCTTCACTATGAGCCCCACCACCCATTGAGGTCATATGAGGAGGTTCGTCTCCAGTTACCACCAACTTGTTTGGTGGCTGCACAGAGATGGGCCTTTTCGGACGCTGCCCCGAGATTGTGGAATGAGCTCCCTGCTGAGTTACGATCATCCCCATCTCTGGCTATTTAAAAAAAAAAACATTTGAAAACCCATCTTTTCACCCATCTGCCAGCATTTGAGGAATTGGTTGGTGATTTCTTCGATTGCCATTGGATATCCTACAGTGGAGAAGACATCTGGATACACACAGTGTAATTTGTTTGAAGTCATCATTCATTCAACATGTGTTCATCCAGACACATAACTCTTTGTCTGATACAGGGTTTTTTGTTGTTGTCTGTGGCTTCTTGCCCTGTGTGGTCCCTTAACTTGACAATTTTCAAAAAAATACCTGAAAACCCATCTTTTCACCCAAGCTTTCTCAGCTTCCTAATTTTTTTGGGTTTTAATCTCTGGTTTATTTTTAAATTGTTAAATTGTTTTAATTGTTTTGTATATATTAACCGCCCAGAGATGAAAGTTTGGGGCAGTGTACAAATTTAATAAATAAATAAATAAATAAATAAATAAATAAATAAATAAATAAATAAGAAATGCACGTGGAACTCTATTTATGAATGAGGATCCCTCCTGCTAGACTGCAGTGATGCACTTGCAACTCTCTGTCACTGCTTCTTAACATCATAACAGTGCAGAATCCAAAGAATTAAGGATCGTAGAACAGAAGGACCAAAAAGTAAAGTGAAATTGACACATTTGGAATATAAATAAAATGTTCTTTAGTTGCATATACAGCAAACAATCCAACCCACTTCTCTGGTTTCCTGCTTGCTGTGTATCAGCTCTGCCATCATCATCCTCACCATCCCCACCCCTAGTCTAGCACTGAACAAGGTTGTAGCAAAGTATTTTTCAAAAGTTGGCCTGGATCAAAGAATAAGTTTCTTACAAACACTACAAGCAGCGGGACAATCAGTACATGAGCATCAGTAAAAACTATTTTACAATCTTTTGTGAATTGAAATGAGTCCTTTTTAACTGCTGGAATAGATTTTTATTGAATGACTAAATTCAGTAAATTCCATTTAAGGATCAAATATTACATAAATGATTATTACAGTTTTTGGATATGCCTTATAGTTTTTTCCTTACACAACTGAAGAACCATTGAAGAATATATACTCCATACACTTAACAATGTGCAAAAACCACAGAACATTTAGATTAGTACTAATGAGATAATCCACCTATTGTGGTATACTCCAGCTGCACATATTTAAGAGAGTTCAATTAACATGAAACTTTATTTAGCACATAGATAATTGATCCAATGTGGTATATGATATCACTGGGAAGTTAAAGGAAAGCATTTTGCTATTTAAAATACAAATTGCTACATTAGAAAACTTTTTAAATTCACTCATGAGATATTCTGGAAACTTTGTTTTATTGAGAAAGGAAAGAAGAAAAATTGAATCAGAACAGATATGTAACAGTGAGACATCGAATTTCCTTTCCTGTCCAAAAGAGGCAATGCCTCTTGAAAATGAGATATGTATGTTGTTCTCTTGGGGGAAGTCTAAATGGCTCCTTTTATACAATATCTCTTCATCTTATTGTTTTGAACCTTCCACTTCCTAAAAATAATTTGTGTGCTATGCTATCCTCAAACTTCACCTTCTTCCTGCACAAGGCTCCAACCTGCATCTTGGAGCCCATTGTCTTGACCATCCATGCTCAGAGTTTGTGCCCGGTCTTAATTCCAGTGGCATAGCTAACATTGGGTAAATGTCCCTGCACCACAGAGGAGTGGGCTCACCAGGGCCCACCCTGACGTCCCAGAGCACTGCCTCTTCACCTGATGCCAGGGCACCACCCCCGTTGCCAGGTGTGGGTGCACTACCCCGGCTGTCTAAGCCCCTTCTCCCTGCATCAGGACACAGACACAGGGGTGTGGCTGACACCAAGTACAATTGTGTGGGCTGTCCAGCTGGAGAGTGAGCAAGAGGAAAGAAGCACCCAACCAGGCCAGCTAAGAAAGTGCTCACCGGGCCACACCTGTTGCTGACAGAGGTGGAAGGGGCATGGCAGTGTATGTTTGTGCATGTGATGGTGTTCACAGTTGTGGCAAAGGGGACAGCACCCACTCTCCCAGCCTGTCCTGCAGCTGCTGACAGCCACCGTATGCCCCTGCTTAGTTCCCTCTTATTTTAACCACACATGAACCATGTGAGATATAGTGACTGGCTCAAGTTTAGGATAGAGTGTGGATTTGGACTTAACTGCCCCAATCGGAAATCAAAATCATCATCATCATCATCATCATCATCATCATCATCATCAGAATGCATCATCCTACTCTACTCTGGGACCTACTCTACTCTGGGACTTGTGGGCCACATGGAGAATCAAAAAGAGACCTAGTCTGGACCCAGAGGATGTAAACAACCATAGGCCTGTGGCCAATATCTCCTTCCTGGGCAAAGTGCTAGGAGTGTAGTGGCTGACCAGCTAAAGACACTCTTGGAGGAAATATCTAGATCCATTTCAATCAGGCTTCAGGCCTTGCTTTGCCACAGAAACTGCTTTGGTCACCCTGTGGTATGACCTGTGCAGAGAGAGAGACAGGGAGAATGCAACTCCCTGAATGAATCCAGATAAGACAGAGGTACTTATTCTGTGGAGTCAGAATTCCAGAGACGATTTTGATCTCCCTGTTCTAGATGGGGTCACACTTCCCCAAAAGGAACAGGTTTGCAGTCTGGGAGTATTTCTGGATCCACACTTCTCCCTGGTATCTCAGGTTGAGATGGTGGCCAGAGGGGCTTTCTATCAGCTTCGGCTGATACGCCAGCGGCTTGTTTCTTGAGATTGATTCTGCATGCGGATATCAAGATGAACGACCTCAAAACAGTGGTACATATGTTGGTAACCTCCAGACTTGACTTCTGTAATGCACTCTACGTGGGGCTGCCTTTGTACATAGTCCAGAAGCTTCAGTTGGTACAGAATGTGGCAGCCAGGTTGGTCTCGGGATCATCTCGGAGAGACCACATGACTCTTTTGCTGATAGAGTTACACTGGCTGCCAATAGGCTTCTGGGCAAAATATAAAGTGCTAGTTATAAATGGCCCTGGGTAGCTAAGGGAACGTCTTCTTCATTATGAATCTCACTGCCCATTGAGGTCGTCCGGAGAGATCCGTCTCCAGTCGGCTAGTGGCCACACGGGGACGGGTTTTCTCGGTTGCTGCCCCAAGACTGTGGAATGCGCTCCCTACTGAGATATGATCCTCCCCATCTCTGACAATTTTTAAAAAGCATTTGAAAACCCACCTTTTCACCCAAGCTTTTTCAGTTATTTAAAATTTTTAAGGTTTTAATCTGCGGGTGATTTCTAAATTGTTAAGTTGTTTTAAGTTTTTGTATATGTTTTAACTTGTTTTATGCTATTGTTAACCAACATAAGAACAACCCTGCTGGATCAGGCCCAAGGCCATCTAGTCCAGCATCCTGTTTCGCACAGTGGCCCACCAGATGCCACTGGAAGGCACAGGCCGTAGTTGAGGGCATGCCCTCTCTCCTGCTGTTACTTCCCTGCAACTGGTACTCAGAGGCATCCTGCCTTTGAGGCTGGAGGTGGCCCACAGCCCTCCAACTAGTAGCCATTGATAGACCTCTCTTCTATGAGGTTATCCAAATCCTTCTTAAAGCCATCCAGGTTGTTGGCTGTCACCACATCTTGTGGCAGAGAATTCCACAAGTGGATTATGCATTGTGTGAAAAGTACTTCGTTTTGTTGGTCCTAGATTTCCCAGCAATCAATTTCATGGGACGACCCCTGGCTCCAGTGTTATAAGGGAGGGAGAATAATTTCTCTCTATCCACTTTCTCCACACCATGCATGATTTTATAGATTTCTATCATGTCTCCCTGCAGTTGTCTTTTTTCTAAATTAAAACCCCCCAGGTGTTGTAGTCTTGCCTCATAAAAAGGTGCTCTAGGCCCCTGATCATCTTGGTTGCCCTCTTCTGCACCTTTTCCAGTTCAACAATGTCCTTTTTTAGATGTGGTGACCAGAATTGTACACAGTACTCCAAGTATGGTCGCACCATAGTTTTGTATAAGGGCATTATAATATTAGCCATTTTATTTTCAATCCCCTTCCTAATGATCCCTAGCATGGAACTGGCCTTCTTCACAGCTACCACACATTGAGTCAATACTTTCAACGAGCTGTCCACCACATCCCCAAGATTCCTCTCCTGGTCAGTCACCGGCAGTTCAGATCCCATCAGCGTATACTTGAAGTTGGGGGTTTTCTTCCCAATGTGCATCACTTTACACTTGCCAACACTGAACCGCATTTGCCACTTTGTCGCCCACTCGCTCAGTTTGGAAAGATCCTTTTGGAGCTCCTCACAATCTGTTTTGGATTTCACTACCCGAAAGAGTTTGGTACCATCTGCAAATTTGGCCACCTTGCTGCTTACCCCTGCTTCCAGATCACTTATGACTAAATTAAAAATCACCGGTCCCAGTACAGATCCCTGGGGGACCCCACTTCTAACTTCCCTCCATTGTGAAAACTCTCCATTTATCTCTACCCTCTGTTTCCTGTCTTTCATCCAGTTAGCAATCCACACATGTATTTGTCCCCTTATCCCATGACAGCTGTTTTCTCAGGAGTCTTTGATGAGGAACTTTGTTGAAAGCTTTTTGGAAGTCCAGGTATACTATGTCATCTGGATCACCTTGATCCACACACTTGTTGACACTCTCAAAGAAGTCCAAAAGGTTGGTAAGGCAAGATTTACCTCTGCGGAAGCCATTATGGTTCACTCCAAGCAGGGCCTGTTTTTCTATGTGCTTTACAATTTAATGCTTGAGGATGCTTTCCATCAATTTGCCTGGAACAGACGTTAAGCTAACTGTCCTGTAATTTCCCGGATCGCCCCTGGATCCCTTTTTGAAAATTGGTGTTACATTTGCTACTCTCCAGTCCTCTGGTACAGAGTCCATTTTCAGGGATAAGTTATATATTTTAGCAAGACAGTCGGCAATTTCACAAATGTGAATGAATTTCACATTTCCTGGAGACAAAAGTTCGGGGCGTTGTACAAATTTGAATAATGAATGAATGAATAATAAACTGTTAATTCTCTTGGACCTCTAAGCGGCTTTCTATACCATTACCATGCTATCCTTTTGGATAGACTGGATGAGTTGGGTGTGAGAGACACTGCTTGGATGTGGTTCTGCTCCTACCTCAAAGACTGTTTCCAAAAGGTGGTGCTGGGGAATTACTGCTCAGCCTTTGGCAGTTGTGCTTTGGGGTTTCACAGGATTCCATTCTTTCCCTATGCTGTTTAACATCAAAATGAAATGGTTGCGGGAGGTCATCCAGTGATTTGGCCTGTATCAGTATGTGGATGACACTCAGTTGTCTCTCTTTTTCAGCACACGTGGGTGAGGCAGTGACTGTCCTGAATCATTACCTGGATGCAGTAATGGGATGGATGAGGGTCAATTTCAATTTCAATTCAGTTTATTACAATCAAAGATCAGCAAACATATCAAATCCAGATACAAGAGTCCCCAAAAGTGAACATCAACAACAGTGCATGCATATATATTAATATACACATAAAATATACAATTAAGAACTATTATATAAAATATAAAAGGAATAAGATAACAAAATAAAAACAAAACAAATTAAGAGCCTGAATTAACCATCTCCGACACACCTTATGCGGGTCTTAATCTCAGCTGTACAGAATTTGGTCACCAGATGCGAGATATTGGTATATGTATCAGAAAGAAAAAAGTTTATATAAAACTCATCAGAATTATTTGGATATCCAAAAACAAGAGGGACAATAAGTCTAAGATGCAGATCACGATAAAACGAGCAATACAAAAGCACATGACCTATTGTTTCAACATCGCCATTCCCACAAGGACACAATCTCTCCAAAAAAGAACCCTCCTAAATCTACCCCCTAATACCACAGAGGGCAACACATCCATCTGGGCTAGCATCAGGGATCTTCTGTGGGTTAGGTATGTCAGATTATGCAGATAGTTAGCTGTTTTTTGCAAGGGCTTAACTGCTCCAAACCGCCTGTAGTTTGATGTCCAACCTAAATCTATCTGGTGTCCCATATCGATAATACACTGCTTAAGGATCACTCTGGCATTATCATAGCCCAGGTAGAGAATAAATTCTATTGACAGTCCATATACTTTTAATTTTTCAGTGATTAAGATGGCCCAATCAGAGGGGTGTTCATCCTTAAAGATTAAGGGAGCTAAACCAGAAGGGGGGGGGATCAATTTCAGCCAGAAATTGAAAATATAAATCCAAGCAGAGGATTCCAAGTTTAACAAACCAGCTTCCCATCGCAGCTTGACATATGACACATAACAGGGGGTTAAAAAAATAGTCCTGAGAAATTTGGACTGGAGCCTTTCAAGTGGACAAAAGTCATGATATATGCAAATCTGTGAGCCATAAAGAAGCCGTGAGATTACCTTAGTTTGAAATACCTTAACGGCAGCTGGAACAGATCTGCCTCCCCCCGCCCCGGCCAAAAAGAAGAATCTCAACATCGCAGTAGTAGACCTCAGGGCATTTGTTACGATGGCCTTAGTTTGCTCTTTCCAGCTACCTGTCACCTGGAAGATGACCTCCAAATATCTGTATTGCAATGCCTGTGCTACACCAATCCTGTTAATTTGTCATTTATGCATAATAGGTTTCTTGGCAAACATTACGACCTTAGTCTTCTGGTAAATTATGGAGAGCAAGTTTTCATGACAATAGTCAGCCAGAACTCTCAGCATTTTCCTCATCCCCACCAGTGATTGTGACAGAAGCATGGCATCATCTGCATAGAGAAGGATAGCTAGATGTCTACTATTTTGGTGGCTGAAATTCCAAATTAGAAACTCTGTCAACCATATCATTAATATAGAAGTTAAACTGTAGTGGGGCTAATATACAGTCCTGCCAGGCCCCCTTTTCCATTCTAATAGGGTTTGTTAAGTGTCCCTGCGGCGCACTCTTAGGTTCAAGAGCCCCTATAAAGATTTTTCATTAGCAGAAGTAACTTTCAGTCAATTCACAAATTTGATAATTTCCCCCATAATCTATCACGAGAGATATGATCGAAGGCTGCCTTGAAATCAACAAAGGTAGCATACAGTGCACCCTTCAGCTTGTTTTTATACTTGTGTATTAGATGCCTCAGGACCCTGGTCTAAGGTGGATCGTCCAGCTCTAAAGCCAGCCTGCTCATCAGCCAGTACATGTTCTCGCTCAATCCAATCAATGAGCTTCCAGTATAAGTGTCTGGCATAAAGTTTACCAATTATAGAGAGGAGGCTAATTGGTCTGTAATTAGCTGGATCAGTTTTATTGCCTTTCTTGAAGATTGGGATAATTATAGCTAGGGCCCTGTCATGAGGGATACACGCAGTCTCTTTGATAGATGTGAAGAATGATGCTAAAATTGAGACCCAACAAGCCATATTAGACTTTATCAATTCAATGGGGACAAAATCAGCACCAGGCACCTTCCCAGATCTTTGTTGCCCAACTAATTCATTACTCTCCCCAGGGGTAACTGGGGAGCCATTCTGGGGTGGAAGAATCCACCCTATCATCTGTAGTATAAAGATAACCCACATTTCATGCATTTTCATGCATGAAATGGGCATGAAAATGGAATTTCCAAATACCTGGTGTAATCAGGTAATGGTCTTGGATTGTCCTGGGCTTATTCTCCCTCTGACTAGTGACCAAATTCTAGAGGAATTTTTCATCCTAGAAACCTGTATCAGCACCTGCCAAAACTCCTCATTGCTAGTTTTTCTTATGGTGAATCAGATCTTTATACTTTTTTTTTCTGGGCCATAACTGGATGAGAGTGAACAAGCTGAGACTCAATCCAGACAGGAGATAATGTTCAGCTTGTTCTAGACTGGATTACATGTGTCCTGAAGGACCAGGTTAGCAATCTGGGGTGCTCATCGATCCAGCACTGTCGCTAGAGGCTCAAATGTTCTCTGTGGCTCGAAGCACCTTTTATCAGCTTCAGTTGGTACTCCAACTGTGACCTTACCTGGACAGAGATAGCTTGGTACAGTTAGTCATGCTCTGGTAACCTCTTGTTTAGTTTGCATGGTACATGGGGCTGCCTTGGAAAATAGTCAGGAAACTGCAGCTGGTACAAGATAGGGCTGCAAGATTATTAACTGGGACTGGGCATTTTGATCATATTATGCAAATGCTTCATCAGCTGCGCTGGTTCCCAGTCCATTTCCAGGCTCAATTCAAAGTGCTGGTTTTAAACTTTAAAGCCCTAAATGGTTTGGGACCAGGTTACCTGAGAGAACACCTTGTACCATATGTCCCAACTCAGACCTTAAGATCTTCTTTGGAGGCCCTGCCCCGAGTGCCCCTTGCCAAATGAGGTGAGGCTGGTGGCTATCAAGGAAATGGCCGTTTCGGTAGTTAAACTCCATTTATGCAACAACCTCCCCAGTGAGGTCTGCCTGGCATCATCACTATGTTCTTTTAGATGCCAGGTAAAGAACTTTCTGTTCACTCAGGCCTTTTAAATTTGATTCTTAAATTTGATTTTTTTAAACTGACTTTTAAAGAAGTTTTAAATTGTTTTGTACTTTATTTTGTGTTTTTTTTTAAGCAAAGCCACCTAATGGTGCAGCGGGGAAGTATCTTGCCTAGGGAGCCAGAGGTTGCCAGTTTGAATCTCTGCTGGTATGTTTCCCAGACTATGGGAAACACCTATATCAGGCAGCAGCAATATAGGGAGATGCTGAAAGGCATCATCTTATACTGCACAAGAGATGGCAATGGTAAACCCCTCCTGTATTCTACCAAAGAAAAGCCACATGGCTCTGTGGTCACCAGGAATCGACACTGACTTGATGGCACAACATTACTTTAAGCTTATGAAAATCACCTGGCATTTTAAGCTTATGAAAATCACCTGCACATTCTGTGTGTGTCCCTGTCTGTGTGTCCCACCCACCATCAACTTCTCAATGCCTAGACCAATATGAATCAAATTTGGTACAGTTGTAGGGACACATACGGACACCTCAACTGCGTTGTTTGTTATGATGTCATCCACCCAAATTCAAGATGGCAGATGCATGAACGTTTGAGGTGCAAGTGGGCTAACTTGTGAACCATCTGATTTGAATCAAATTTGGTACAGTTTTAGTGAGTGACACATTGGGGCACCTCAATGGCATGTTTGTAATGATGTCATCCATGTTGATACAAGATGGTGGACATGTAAACGGTTGAGGCACAAGTGGGCTAACTTGTTGACTGCCTAGCCAATTTAAACTCAATTTATTATGGTTGTAGTGAGAGATACATAGAAACTCCAATGGTGTAGGGATAGATATGGACTAGGGGTATGAACAAAACCAGGTTGCCCGGTTCAGGTTAGGGATGTGCATGGAACTGGCTGGCCCAGTTCATTTTGAGTCCAGACTGGACTCGAACCTGACCTGACCAGTTCGGTCCAGCACCCCTTAGAACCCTTTTAAAAAAAAAATGGCCACGCTCATGCACAAATGGCCTTTGAGAGACCCTGGGCCATGCCAGGCCTCACAGAGGCCATTTGCACATGCGTGGCGGTGCACAAAATGGCTGCCATGAAAAAATACGGAGGCCCAAACAGGCTGAAAAAAGAGCCAGAACGGGGACCAAATGGGGTTCGGTTTGACCCCGAATGGTCAAACCGAAACGGTTTGACCTCAAACAGGTTAAGAGTCAGACCTGTTTGCACATCCCTAGTTCAGGTTTCAAGTTCGGGCCAGACTCAAACTGGACCACGCATGTATGGTTTTGCCACCCACCCACCCCCGAACCCCCTGGTTCGATTTGGTTGGGGGTTTCACAATTTGTAAAATGCATGCATGTGTGTGTATAATTTACTCACCCCCTCCAGGGGGGCTTCTCTGAGGCCTCAGGGAAGACTCTGGAGGAATGGAATGGAATGGAATGGAATGGAATCTTTGTTTTGGTAATTGACCAGAAAAAAGTACAACACAATAGATAAGTAGTAACCTCTGGTAATTATGATTCTGCCAGTACTTTCTTACAAAACATTACAATATTACAATATATAGTACAATAGACACTCATGGTTTTACCAATTGCTTCCTTACACAGCTTGCAATGTAGCAAAATTTTGCCACCTTGGTGGAAACACTAATATCACTCTCAGACAAAAGGACAGACACATAAAAGGCCAATGGACTACCTGGGAATCTAGGCAAAATAGGTGACAAAAGTGCTATCTGAATAGATCTATAAAATAAACAATTGTATCAATTGCTCCTGACTGACATGGGCATAACCGTTGGGCAAAAGCAATATCAGGATAGCAACACTCTAGAAGAGCTAAGGGCAGCACATTCAAGTGTGCCAAAGCAAATGCTCTTCTCAATTTGACAAGTACAAGCTCATATAAATATATAGCTGGCCTATGAGGGTGAGCTTCGTTACCTAAGAAAAGTAAATGTCTGACTCAGGCCCTGTTTTCCTGAGTCACTATGTCCCAGATCCACTGCCTAATTTTCTCCTTGGCTTTTAAGATCCCTAAGGGGGTCTCTGGAGGTTCCCCCTCCCACCGCCTGCCTCTGTTAGTGCCCAAATCACCTGGTTTGGTGGTCTTTGGTCCATTCTGGGCCTCACCCCTGTGGTGGCGGCAATTTTGGAGGCTGCTGCTCATGCCCAATGGGTCATGACCTGGCCATGCAGAGGCCCATGCACTAACAGAGGCCGGTAGGGGGAGGGGGAACCTCCAGAGGACACCCCCCCCAGTGGCCTCAGAGAAGCCCCCCTGGAGTGGGTGAGTAAATTTTTATATATATATATATATATTCGAACAGGCTGGTGGGTTCAGTCCAAACCATCAAACCAAACTGGTTCTGTGTCGAACAGGTTCGGAAATGAACCTGTTTGCATAACCCTAATAGAGACAACTCAATGGCATAGTTTCTGATGATGTCAATCACCCAAATTCAAGATGGCAGATGTGTGAGTGTTTATAACAATTTGTTAAGGGGTAGCTAACAAAGTTGTTGTTATTCTTATTATTACTGTTGTTGTTGTTGTTGTTGTTGTTATGAAGCAGCATACTCTGAGAACTGTTGCAAATTCCTGAACCAATTACTGTGCAGCAACTTTGGCTGCTGGGTGAGATTATGAATCCTAGGTATGCCCAGGGGTATAGATCCCCCTGTAAGCTTTTGAGGACTTGCCCCCTGATTTTACTCCTCTCTACCAATACTTATAACCCATATCTTCAATGTTTTGGCCCAGGTTGTCATTTGGGAGGCCAGTGGGGGGCTTGGAAGTACTGCCACCACTGCCCCCCCCCACCTCCAATAAAGGTTTGAAGGCCGTCGGAGGCTGCTTTCTTTATCTACCCTGCCACCTGTGCTGCCTTTAGCATTAGGATTAGGAATGCCCTTTACTTATAAAGGGGAAACCTCAAGGATACCCGAGCCAGCCCACCAGCCAGTTCTTCACACTGGGGGCTGGTCCAATTTGAACCTGGACTGCTCAATACGGGCTGGCTCAAAGCAAGCCAGTTTGCAAATTCCTTGTCTCTAATTCTTCTCCCATGTCTACTGTTCTCTGCTATCTTGTTTTCATTGCTCATGACCAAGCATCTCTCCCTTTCAATTACCCAGACCTTGCTCCAAACTTCAAAATCTCTGGAGTTTAGAACAGGTGCACTTATTGCTTGGTAACTGGGGAAACGAGAGGAAAGGGATAAATGGACAATTCTTGAAATGGAGGGAAATAAGCAGTGGTGTCCCCCCAAAACCTGTATTAGGATAGGTACTGGCTACATTCTTTTCTAGGAATGTTCTGAGGTCAGGGTAAGAAGTGAAGTAGTCAAGTTTGTGGATGACATCAAATCCTTCATGATGGTAACATTCAAGATGAACTGTGAAGGGACCCAAGAGAATCTTTCTAAGCTGGATGAATGGGCAGGACAATTGTAAATGGATCAGTTTAGATACCTCCAGACTGACCAGACTGACCAGTCATGTGAGGAGGAGTGTGTTCCAGTGAGTGAGGATTGTAAGGTGGTGAGCAAAGAGACCTGTGGAGTTGCATGAGTGGTGATGGGGCCAGCAGTTCCCACTCCTTTATAGTGACACCTGCACCTGAGATGACCTCCACACCCTGTCTCATGCAAGGGCCACCCCTTGTGGGGTGGGGGGGACATGTAGAAGTTTATGAAATTATGCATGATGTGGAGAAATCAGATGTTTCAGGGTCACCCAGTAACAATGGCAACAGATATAGGACAATTCACAGGAAACAGTTCTTCATATTAAAGCATGTACTGTATGTACTTATGCATACATGTATGCATGTATGTATCATATTAAGGCAGTGTACAAAGTTTTAAAAAAACCCCACAACAAATGTAAAAACAGTATAAAAACAGTTAAAATTGACCAAACAAATAAAAACAATCTCACAAGATAAAAAAACATTAAACAGTTTAAATTTTTTAGTTAAAAGCCCGAGAAAACAGATGTGTCTTGAGGGTCTTCATAAAAGCAAACAGAGAAGAAGATGTTCTTATTTCAAGAGGGAGCATATTCCAAAGCCCCAGGGCAGCCACAGAGAAGGCCCGGTCCTGTTTTGCCACCAGATTAGCCTGTGGCAGCCATAACCAGACCACTCCAGATGATCCAAACAGGTGACAAGATTCATGACAAAGAAGGTGCTCTCTTAATTACCCTGTGCCCGTGCTGTTGAGGGCTTTATAGGTGACAAGTAAATTTTAGTCCGTTGATTAACGGGCGCTAGGAAGGGAAGGGGCCCATATTCGCCCTCCCGCCCAGCTCCGGCGCCGCCAGGCCTCGGCGGCCACTCTGCCGCCACCTCAGCCAGCTTCCCCCGCCGCTTCTCCCCCCGCCCGGCTTCAGGCCCCAAATTCTCCCCCCCCGCCCGCCGCCGCCTTGGCCGGCTTCCCCCGCCGCCTCTCCCCCCCTCAATCAGCGGCCAGGTGGACTCTGGGGGCACCGCTGCCAGCCTCCGCGTCTGGGCCGGGCCATTTGCAGTCGGCTCTGTGCCGCCGGCCGCCGCCGGCCTCTGTCGGCCTCCGTGCCGCCGGCCGCCGCCAGCCTCCGTGCCGCCGCCAGCCTCCACTCCATCTTTTTCGGCCGAGGCGGCGGCAGAGCTGCCGCCTCGGCCAGTTTCCCCCGCCGCACACCTGGCCTTTTCAGGGCGGCCGCTTCTGGCCGCCCAAGATGGCCACCGGTTGTGTCTCCCTTGCACTGTTCTGGGCATGCGCTTCGCGCATGCCCAGTACAGGCCAGGGAGGCATGAACACACGCCTTGGTGTCCGTCCACGGACAGACACCAAGGCTTTTATTATAGAGGATAACCAGCACTTTGTATTTCACTCAGAAACATATTGGCAGCCTGTACAATTCTTGCAAAATCGGTGTTATATTGTCCCTTCAGGTTATCCCAGAAACCAGACTGTAGCAGCATTCTGCACCAATTGTAATTTCCAGACTACATACAAAGGCAGCCCCACATAGAGTGCATTACAGTAGTCAAGCCTAAAAGTTATCAGCAGCATATGCACCACTGTTTTAAGGTCATTTACCTCCAGAAATCGATGCAACTGATGTATCAGCCAAAGCTAATAAAAAGTCCTTCTGACCACCAGTCTGAGGTCTTCATGTTCAGAAGCAGTATACCGCTGAATACCAGTTGCTGTTTGTAGGCTTGCTGTAAGTAACTGGTTGGCCACTTTTGGAAACAGAGTGCTCAGCTAGATAAAACTTTAGTCCAATCCAGCAGGACTCTTCTTCTTGTCTTATATTTGAAAAATCTGAATCTTTGAAGCAAAGTAAATATGTACATACCTACTTAATTTTTAAAATCTATCCTTAAAGAAAGGATAGATTTCTTTTCTGTCCTTAAGGAAATGATAGATTTCCTTTCTATCCTTATGGAAAGCTGGTCTTGTGGTAGCAAGCATGACTTGTCCCCTTAGTTAAGCAGGGTCCACCCTGGTTGCATATGAATGGGAGGATAGAAGTGTGAGCACTGTAAGATGCTCAGGGGATGAGTTGAGGGCATACCCTCAAGTCCTGCTGTATGCTTCCAGTGGCATCTGGTGAGCCATTGTGTGAAACAGGATGCTGGACTAGATCGGCCTTGGGCCTGATCCAGCGGGGCTGTTCTTATGTTCTTTTCTTATGGAGCCGCTCTGGGAAGAGCAGAAGGTCAGACCAATGGTCTGACTCAGTATAGGGCAGCATCCGATGTTTCTAGTTCAAGTTTCCATTGAATGGAATTTGGATTTTATGTCTTTCTTGCTCTCTCTGTATCTTGTAGGTCTGGGCTTTTGGAAATATTGGCATTTCAATAGGGCCATTTCCTCCCCCCACCCATGCAGAGGCAGCTGATCATGACGTAATTTGCCCCAGGTAGTACAGTGGTTGAGGGAGCATGGGGGTACTTTAATTCTCCAAGACATACAGGCCAGGGATGAGTGCAAGGGGACTGGGGAAAGTGCAGTGATGCTTGGGGACTATAGTTCTCCCATAGGAGAAGCTTGGGGAGAAACTACAGTTCCCAGGCATCCTTGTGCTTTTCCCCAGCCTCCCCAGCTTCAGTGCTGTGTCGGGAATTAAAGAAACCCCCACTCCATCCCACAACTACCATACTATCTTGGGGAATTGCCCTGTGATGGGCTGCCTCCGCGTGGTGGGGGGAAGGAATGGCCTGATTGGGCCTCCCAACATTTCCCACAGCCCAGACCTTGATATCTTGCTCTCTGTAATCCAGGCCTAAGATATTATCTTGTTCTCTCTGTATGTATGTGCCAAATATATATAGGACTTGTTTTATAAATTGCAAGTCTTGCTTACTTTAACTAAAGTTAATTACATTGCCTTACAATTCACATGATATTTTAAACTGAGCGAAATGGAACTATAATGAAAGATGCTGCAATTAAACTTTCATAATCTATACACACACGCACACGTGCACAGACACACACACACATAGTACAGTTCATTATCCTGCCTGTGAAGGCTTATGACTATTGACATTGTCAATTTTTACCTCATTACTCATCACTGCTTACTGGGAGTGCGGCTAATAGTAGATTTCCATAGAGTTTGTGTGTGCAGCAATGTAAATTCTGACATTGCTAGTGTCAGTCACTAATCTACCTCATTCAGTTCATGTCAAGATGATACATCACAATGCTCAACAACTGTCATCCCTGCTTTAAATAGATCTACATTTTTCTCAACTTTACACTGATTATGATGATGGTGATTGCTTCAGCACTAGGGTGGCTTTTCCTTAACACTTATGACCACCTAAGTCACTCCCGAAATATTAAATAAATGTATGATACTTTCACAGCAGTTTTAAGTAGACAAAAACCAGTAGGTACTATAAGACAATGGAGGACACCTCCTACATTTCCCTCTTCTGCCCATTTCAGCTAGGAGGGGTATTTCCTTTCTTCATCCATGAAGGGTACCAATTGACCACAGGGAATTTTATCATCAATTATTGCTTACTAAGTACCTTTATAAGTTTATTTTTGCATTGATATCCAACCACTAGTCAACTAGTGGTCACCACAACTTAAAACCATCATGCTATACAGAAGATAAAATTACAGGCAGGCCCTGCCTGTAGGTTTACAGTCAAGGAATGTGAAAATTAGAATCTTGGTAATGGCTGAAGCTGACATCCTATGTTTGTGTCTTTTGTCAGATCATGAAGTACAGTGTGCTCAGAGGCAGTTTAGCTGAACCTACACAGCTACAACTTGGAAGAAATAAAATGTACTCTACACATCCATGGATGTCAGGATCCAATTCTTATAAAAGGGCAGAAATCTAGATTTCTCAGATTGTATAATATTTAAATTCCTACACTACTTGTACATTTCTACATTTGCCTTATAGTGAAGGAGGTTTTGAGGAAGCCTTTTGTAAACTGATCATTGTAGACTGCCATTATTTAAGTGCACATTCCTAATCTAAACTCGGCATAACAGCTCCTGGTATATCAGAAATCTACAACTGGCCAGAACGAAGCCATACAGCCCTCCCCAGGGCTGCCCACTTCCAGTTAATTCTAATGGTGGTTAAAAGAGCGGGGCCCGGGACAGTCACCCTGTTTGTCATGCCCTAAGGACAGCCCTGCTCCCACCTCGCAAACCAGTTCATCAAATGTTGGGCCAATTCCTGTGTATCTATATTGTCAACAATGGAAGTACATAATACATGAGGAAAAGAAGGTAAAAAGAAGTTCCATCAAAAGAGCTCTAGAAGTCTTCCAAACCAGGTGGACTGAACAAAAGTAGCATAAGACATGTATAAATCTGTTTTGAGTTTGTTCCCCATGCATTACAACATTTTTCTTTATACTGTAATGTCAATAAAGTTGTTGCTGAAACCTTTTCTTTCTAACATTTGACCTTAGGGTGGCTTTCCACGACCGCCAGCCAGTTAAGCAGGAGGAAAATGGAGAATCCTAGTGAGTGTGCATTCCTGGTGCTCACCAGTACTTCCACCTATTTCCACATTGTGAGAACCTGCCAGTGACAGCTTGACAATATCAGGTTGCCTCTGCCACCTGACATTCTCAAGTCAATTTCAAATGCAGGTCATGAAGCTTGGCTTGATGGAGGGAACCCGACATTGTCAACCCAATATTGGCAGGTTTGCATGACAGGGAAATAAACGGAAGTACTGGTGAGTGTCAGGAGAGATCGCTCCGCTTCTCTCCTGCTTACGTGCTGGCCACTGTGTGAAGCCACCCTTGGGTCAGCATATATTTAGTTTGTTTATTAAATAACGGGCAACATCCAGACAAATTTGCTGTGAGTAAGCACCACTGAAATCAATAAAAGAAGTGATTTTTTTCTCGATCAGGGTGGCTGTATAGAAGGACCTTTCATCTGTGCCATTTGTATGAGATGCGCATATTTTCTTTATGCAGCATGACAAAAATGTGTAGAATTGCTTTCAGTACCATCTTTCTCTCTATCACATGCACGCACATACAGTATATCACTGCTCTGGACACCAGTTATTTAAAGCTATTATTTAGTGCCCAAATAAGTAGTAATTTAAATACAAGGTAAAATCACCACATTGTCTTGTTTACTGATGATGTTAATGCTAAACTGACGTGTAATGTTCCCCCAAAAAGGCAGCCTATGATTTGTTATCATTAAACTGTCAGCTCTGTCATGTATTAAGCAGAGATTCATAGTATACTTCTTTAAGCATATCACTTTATTTTGTATCAGTTTAAAAAAAAAAACCTGAAGCATTTTAATTGTGTCGCTGCTATTTTTCTATTAACTGTTTCATGCATTTTCCCCTGGCCTTTTAATTGCAGTTTAATAGTGGTCATTAACACATTAAGGGGTGTTAGAAGAACATTTGAAGTCCTCTTGACTTCTACCAAAGTTGACACTTCAATGCTACAGTAATTTCAGCTATTCATTTATTTAATAGTGACCTATGCAAATGTGGAACCATGTCATTTTACAAATTGACTGTAATAATTAACTAGAAAGGCAGAGTAAAATGAAACAGGTTATAATTAGAATAAAACTGCTACAGTATTACGTCAGCTAGAATAAAATAATCTCAAATGATTAAATTGGTTTCAATTATTAAGGATCAGTTTAATGTACCCACTGTTCCGATTTTTTTTTTTTTACATTTCTCTTTTTTGTGTGCATTAGATGTCACCTCATGCAATTTATGCATTTTATTCATCTTGGTAAAACAGGCATTACAAAAGTTTAATTAAGTACTAAAAGACTTCATATTATTCTGTTGAATTTTAAATTAGTTGCAGAATCTTGTGATACTGAAAGAACATACCATTCATACTCATTTCAATTAACTTGCATCTATTACATTATCTAATTTTTTCTGCCAACCAATAAGTATGTAGGTGTGTAAGAGGATTCAATAGTCATATCTGGACATGATTTTAATCCACATGAACACAAGCATCAACATTTTGCTCTCTCGTATTGGGATTCTTCTTTCACTTGCAAAATGGTTTTGATTCTATGACATGGAAATTACATTGTATGCATTTTAGCCTTCAGACAGAATCAGCACAACCTCTTGTATGCTTTTATAAGAATTGTGAAGAATCAAATAAGCTCTCTGAAATATTGATGACAAAATTATTTTGTTTTTAATAGCGATCAACTGGTGTAGTATTACATTAATGCCCATAAACATGCATAAATGAAACCTATTTTAATTGAACACACATTACAATAAGTCTGCTTTTCTTTTATTCATTTCACATTTTGCTAATGTGCACCCCAAAGCCCAAATTTTGTCCCAGATAGGCTACCTCTCCCCCTTACAAATCTCCATATATATCTAACAGAAGGTAGCAAAGGGATGGAGCGGAGTGATGGCACATGCATACTGCTTCCTTGAAATCTCTTCTCTCTCATTGTCACCACTGCAGAAGAGGCAGCCTGCCATTTATGGGTATGCAAGCTGGCTCAGATTGAGTCAGGCTCAATCCCGCTCGGCTCGAAGGGTTTGGGGTGAACCGAACCAGGCTCAGTTCAGTCCGAGTCCAAACCAAACCGAGCCTGGTTTGAACGGAGCTGGCTCAGAACTCTACTGGTAAAGGGAAGCTTGGTGAGGATCCTCCTTTACCAGTAAAGAGGAATGGAGGGCTTCAATAAAAGTACAGCAGGCGGGAGGGGAGTAAAAAGGTATCTTCGAAGCCCCGATGGCAGCCATTTTAGTGACCTCCACACCTGTGCAGAGGCACAAACTGGCCTGGGCTACTCAGGGGGAAGCTGGTGAGGATGGCAGCACTTCTAAGGTACCTTTTTACTCCTCTCCTGCCCACTCTACTTTTATGGAAGACCCCATTGCCCTTTACTGGTAAAGGCGAATCTTTACCAGATTCCCCTTTACTAGTAGGTCTCCGAGCCTTTTGAACTGGCTTGGTTTGAACTCAAACTGGGTCTGGTTCAATTGTGCACAAAACTTGGCCAGGCCAGCTTGAATTTGGTTCGGATTTGAGCCCAACTGGCTTTTACTGTTTTGTGCACATCCTTACTGCCATTAACCATTTGATGTACAAGAATAGACTTACAACAAAAGGTTGCAGTATATCCCTGGTGTGCAAATGTTACCTGAGCTTGAGACCATGCATGGTGAAAAAACACAAGTCAGCAACAGAGACAGGAGTGCCTGCTCTAACTTCGGTGTTAATTCATATGCAACTTTTTTTTGTTTCCGAATGCTTTGTTTCTTTGTTTGTTGTTGTTTGCGGGGGGGGGGGGGCGGGATCGATGTATGGGTCCCGGCTCCTTTTCAAAGCCTTTCCTCTCAGAAACATAAAGCTGTGAAATGGCTGGTGAGAAAACAAAAGAGTTTTACACACCCTTCCCCCTCATAAGCAGAAAGGCTTGTGACTGTCTTGAGGAAGTGTTCTTTAAGCTGATAATTTTTTGGTTCAACCCCCCCTCTCCTCACCACAGAGTTCCATTACTGTCTGCGTTCACAAACATTCCATCCCATTGACTTAAAAATGGGAACAGTTTAGGGAGATTTGGCCTTCTTAGAGTTTTTTTCCTTCAGATTGTTATAAGGCTGATATATCCATGGATCACTCGAAGCTTGCCAGTACTTTCCACTTGCCCACAGGTGCTCCAATTCTCCATCCATAACAGTCCAAAATTTCAACATTTCAAAATCTCAGAGATCATATATAGATGTGGGATGGCACAGGAACCGAAGGCCTTTTCCCCTAGACCAAAAAAGAAAAAAGAAAAAAGATGAACAAAATAACATAAGAAATACATATAATCTACAACATACAGCAATGTAATGTTCCATATACACAGCAGATAATTCATCTTTCTTTCAACAAACCTAAATAAAAATTGGAACTGAAATATCACCCAGTTATGTCTGGATGGTGATCACACAGGGACTGAGCAGGGACATTTGAAACATGCATTAATGGTAGTAGAGGAGCAGTGTCAGAAAGGGCAAAAGTATGGTATGGCATTTGGCATAGGGTTGGGAACATAGTGGTGTCAGGCCAAGATGCATACCAGTCCAGATGAAAGGGGCAAGGGGTGAATTGACCAGTTTGATTGATACAAAGAATCCACACAGTGGAGAATCACTCTGAGTGCTTTATGTATAGAAAGCATTCAAAAAGAGGTCAGTGTTTGATATACATCAGAGAATCCATTCAGGAATGAAGCATGATTAGAGTATGTTCAAAGGTCCCCAGGAAAGATTATCCTAACACGTATCAGAGAATGCATGTGGAGAAGAGCTATATGAATGCCCTAAGCATGGGAAAAGGTGTAGTAGGTGTAGTGATGAAATAAAATATTTTTCTTGTTCACTTGCACAGCATATGGTCACAATTTTACATTGATTATTTGGTATGTGGTGAGTAATTGTTAACTGCTTTGAGCCATGGGGGAAATTGCTTATAAATATAATAAACTAGCTTTGAGTACCTGGTGTTGCTCAGGCTTATGGTGTGAGTTTCTCTTTGCTATTACATCCATAGGTTTTGTGGCTATACCCATTCTATATCCGCCTGTCTGTTCGTGTGAGGTGGTTGTCGGGGTTCCCGGATACTCTACATTACTAGTAGGGTCCTAAGAAGTCACTGTGCGGATAGCTCAAAGGGAACAGACAGACAAACAGACAATCAATTTTTATAGATATAAAAAAGAGAAAATGTGATAGACAGACAGACAGACAGACAGATAGCTAGATCTATTTTTTCCCAACTCCTTGGTGCAAGGAGCTCCTCGGTGCAAGGAGCTTCTTGAACCCAGCACACAACCATGACTTCTGCCAGTGGGGCAAATAGTCATAAATGTGGCACTCTGTGCAATACACTGGGAAGTGTCCCCTCCACTGCTGGCTTTCTGTCTTCATACTGGTTTTGTTGGTTGTTTACAGTATTTAGAGATAGTTTATTAGAAGTGTAAGTCTCAGCTGTAATGGTCAGCTATTTAACTGTGCAAACAGTTATTCTTTCCCAAGAATATGAGGGCATGATTTGTACTTACGTTCTCTTCTCCACTAGGCCCTGTGTGATCACAAGGGCTTGTTCCAGGCTCCCCCGCAGACTTCCCAATAAACTCCTGCAAAACTCCAAAGTCCTGTTTGCTATCCCTGTTCCCTATGCTCTATTTGCGATGCTCTCGGGCCTTCACCTCTTATGTAGAGGGTAGTCTTCCAACTGAGACACAGGATGTGAGTCAAAGGAGAGTCAAAGGAATGTGGGGCCTCCCCCAGCCCTAGCTGACTCCACCCCCTACAGGCATGGACAACCCCCCCCCCACTGGAGTTTGCTAGCCCTGGCAAATAACACACACACACACACACACACACACACACACACACACACACAAAGAATTACCCTTAAAGAGAAACCAGCCCCTGAAAATCTCCCCTATTCCTGTTAGTTAGTTTGAAGGGGAGAAAGGCTAGATGTTTAGAAAAGCTTGCTCACCTCTTCAGCTGTGTCTGCTCTTCACAGGGTTGTCTTCCAACTGGGACACAGGATGTGAGTCAAAGGAATGTCAAAGGAATGTGGGGCCTCCCCCAGCTCTAGCTGACCCCACCCCCTCCAGGCAGGGACAAACAAAAACCACTGGAGTTTGCTAGCCCTGGCAAATAACAGAGAGAGAGAGAGAGAGGGAGAGAGAGGGAGAGAGAGAGAGACTTATCTAGGGGTGAGTCCGAACCGGTCCGGCGGCCATTCTAAGGAATGGCCGAACTGCCGGACCGGTTCGGCCCTGGCTGGTTCGGGTCCGGGTGGGGGTTATAACTTTAAGGGCGGGAGGGCTTTCTTACCCCTCCCGCCTCTTTGCCCCCTCCAGCGCCCGTATTTAACTGAATAACGGGGCGCTGGAAACCAGCCGCCCCCGCCCCCGCCCCCCCGAGCAGATTTACATACAAAAGTACCCATACCCCTGCCGCCGCCGTCACCCGCCTGCCAGCCAGCCAGCCCTCCCTCCCTCCCAGCTGCCCGCCCGCCCGCCCGAATCCTTACCCAAAGCTTCAGGAGGAAACGAGAGGAGCTACCGAACACAGCTCCTCTCGTTAGGAAGGCCTCCAGCAGACAGAAGGCGCTTTGCGCGCGCACGCATGCGCGCACCGCAAAGGACGCCGATCGCCGGAGGCCCAGTCTACCCGCCGGGCGCTGGAGGGGGTGAAGAGGAGGGAGGGGTAAGAAAGCCCTCCCGCCCTAAAAGAAAGGGCCCCCCTTCGGTGCCAGTCCGGACTGGTCCGGACCGTGCACATCTTTAGACTTATCCCTTAAAGAGAAACTAGCCCCTGAAAATCTCCCCTCTTCCTGTTAGTTAGCTTGAAAGGGGGGGGGGAGGCTAGATGTTTAGAAAAGCTTGCTCACCTCTTCAGCTGTGTCTGCTCTTCCTGCTCTGCCAGTGGCTTCCAGCGGCATCTGGTGGGCCACTGTGCGAAACAGGATGCTGGACTAGATGGACCTCGGGCCTGATCCAGCAGGGCTGTTCTTATGTTGTTATGTTCTTATGTTCAACAAAAAGGGGCAAGAGAGTTACTGCTCTGTATAGGGAGAGTGAATGAGTCAGGACAAAATTAACTGGCTCAGAAACAAGATAACAGTTAAGATGGAGTACAAAATTGCAACTTTGCAAATAATTGTAGAGAACGTAGTTAGCAAACGCCTCCTCTTCCATTCTCTCTGCATGTTTACTTTATGCATTTCATCGCACTATATGGCAGCTGTGCACTATACAGTATTCTTTCTATCCTTGAATGGCTACCAGCTCATTACAGCTACCACAGAATGCTAGGTGTGCAGTCTCTATAACACTATTCTGTAAGACTGGCCACTGCTATCAAGGTTGTCTGCATTGCTCTCATCCCCTCCCTTTTAGCCTCAGAAGGTTCATAGCTCTCTACAAAAGAAACAACATACCGTTAGGGCTGAGTGCAAATGAGCCACCTAAACTGGCCACCTCATTCTCAGACGGTGAATTGAGGGGCATTTTGGCAATTATGGGGTGGCAGCAACAGTTTTCGGAAATTTCAGAGGTGGGTGTAGATCTAATCAAGCAGGAGCATCAGTGGCACCATTCAATTTATAAGTTGTTTATGTCCTAAACAATTTAATATTCTCTTTTATTAATAATTTTTCAGACAGGATGAACCATTTTAACAAACATAGATTAAGACAAAGAAACAAATCTGATTTTAAAAGCCATCTTTCTGCATAATACAATATCCCCCTTTCTCAGCTTTATAAATAACTATCCCATTTCTCAAAACTCTTTGCCCTTTAAATAAACAAAGCAAAACAAACAAAAAGATTCTAGTCCCAGAACCACTCTGACCACTAACTTCTACAAAAATGCCTTTCACAATACATACAGTCCCAAGAATGGTTTCCAAATTACCCGGTATTTGTCAGGAGCTTCTTTCTTAAAAGAAGCAATTTTTTTCACAAGCACCCAAAAGCAATAAATCATAAATCTACTGTTTTTTCTCAGGAGTGTCCTTAACTTTCCATTTCTGAAGTATAAACCATTTAGCCAGAATTAGTGCCTGTAATAACCATAGTTCTTTGCCTCTAGATAAATTTCAGTCCTTGGAATAAATCCACGTATTGCTATAGAAGCTGTAAATTCAAAATTAGAGCCCCTGCTAACTGGGCAAAGAGGCACCTTTTAACGTGGTGATTCTCTTTATTTAGCAGGGGGAGAGTAACTGGCCCTATCCACCCCCAGCACAGTACTTCCAGTGACTGTTGCTGGTGTCTAGCTTATGTTTCTATTTAGAATGTGAGCACTTTGGGGACAGGGATCCATCTTATTTGTTTGTTATTTCTCTGTGTAAACTGCCCTGAGCCATTTTTGGAAGGGCGGTATAGAAATCGAATTTTTAATTAATTAATTAATTAATACTAATAATATTCTTTCAAAGACCTTCTTCCAGAAGATGGTAACAAACTTACAGCTCCATAAAAGATGTACTGATCATGCATCTCCTGTATTACACCAACAGTTATCAGTATTTGCAAGGCCAAACTGATGAAGATTTTTTGGAGTCCAATATGATCTTAATAGAATATGTTGTTGGATTGGTCTTAATAGAAAATCCAAACCTGACTTGCTAATATTTTATATTGCCAATCAAGTGGCAATAATTTTACATTTAAATCATTACTCCATTTATGCCTTTCACTATGCAATATAATGGAATATTCTGATTGTATAAAAGCACAAAGTGTTTTGTTTGCTATATCTGTAGAAACAATTGTTCTTCAGTATCTCAAAATGTAAATTGTTTTTAAATATTTTAATTGGTTTTAAATGGTTCTAAATTGTTTTAGAATTGTTTTTATATTGTTTTAAGTAGTGTGTTTTAAACGGCGTTTCTTTTATGTTTCTTAACATAAGAGCCTTTGGATGGGGTGGTCTAGAAATGTTACAAATCAATCAATTTGAATGAATAAACAGTTCAGGAATTTGTGATTGTTCCTAAGGCAGGGCTGCAGAACGACAATTCCATCACCTCTGACTATTGGCCACTATGGCTGGGAATGATGTCAACAATAGCTGGAGGGCTACAGCCTTGCCCTAAGGTATCTGGGCCAAACCACTGACATATGGTATGCTTTAACTGAAGGTACTGCCAAGCAGCATGGCAAGGTAAATTCAGCTCATTCTGAAAACATTTGAAATGAAGCTGAAGAATCCTTAAGCTGACTGCATGCTAAACAATTTGCTGTAACCTTCTCAGTGGTGATTTCTGGTGGTGATCTTTTTCCCCCAAAGTGCCCAAGACACAACACCATACTGCGGTACTCTGAAATGGCAAGCCACTGCAACTTTTGGTGTAGCTGTCATGTCTTTCCGGGAATGTCTTCCTGGGAATTTCTTCCCAGGAATGCTCCAGCACAAAACTGGGGCCATTGAGAGGAAATGTCCACTGCCAAGAGCAGGTACCAGGTGGGCCTCCACTCACTGTTGCCACTGCAGCAAAATAGTTTCATGGAGGAAAAATCTCCTGCCACCACCCTAGAAAGTTCCCTGACTGCCCCCACATGTTTTCAAAAATGTCTATACTGATACTGGCAACCCTGCACTCCTTTGGGTACCTTTGTTCTAGAGATGTAAGACATTGACCCTGGTTTCAAGTGGGCATGACCTGTGGAACCTTGTAAGAAAGAAGAATTAGCTGCCCTAGATAGGAGTCTTCTAGACACAACCTTTGCAGTGACAAAGGATAGATGTGATGATCCTTACATATAGAATGTATTATGATTAGGGATTCCTCCCAGGGTACACTTCAAGACCCATTACTTCATAGATTTGTAATCACAAATGGCTCATTCTCACACTCAACCAGCCAGGATAGGAGAGCTGTGCACACTCCCAAACAATGGTCATGTAAATGCAAAGATCAAGGTAGGGGAAAGGGACAGTGATCGTGCGGGAGTTAGGAGCAAGATAGGATGGTTTTTTGTCTCCCCTTGATAAAATGTTGGGGGCAGAATGTGAGTTCGATCACTGCTCCCATCCTACCAAGCTCCTGGCTCCCACATGAGCCCTCTCCTTTCCTCCTACCTTGATCTTGACACAACCGCTGCTGATCAAGAGCATTGCCCAGCTCTCTTACCCTGGCTGAGCACTCCTCCTACTCTGTTTGAGATTGTGAGAACATCCCTAGAGAATTTTATGTCATGAATACCTTAATGTCAAATCCTTGGCCTATGTAGTTAGTTACTACCAGAAGTATTTCTTGTTGCAAGATCCAAACTCTAAGGACATGCATGAAATATAAATTTTATATTAGTTTATGCTAGCTTTACACCAGTGTAATTTTCATGGACAAATCCAGCAAATTGTAGCTTAGTAAGGGTGCTGAAAATTTAGCCCTCTCTCATAGGACAACAGTTCCCATGAATCCCCTGGGAGAGGAAATGACTAGCACACCAGTTTAAGTCTGTAGTAAAGATATGCCCTAAGAAGTCAGTTGGGTTAGTGACAGGGCAAAAACTAATATGTTGTTCCCAAAGGTCAAAGACAATTCATGGCAAGTAGATTATTTGAATGCTAATAAGAGAATCTATTTTGCACGTAGGAGTAAATAGTAGCCAACCTAAGCCTCCCTAGTTGCAAACATTAAGGAAAATCATGGGTATTTTGTTAAAAACACCCAACAAAGCTAGAAACACAAGCTAGTAGCAACATGGGTCTTTCATTTAAATGTGAAATACCATTTTCAGTCATGCCTTAAGCTTGTTAGAGTGACTTGTACATTTTCCAAATGGAACTTGACTTCTTTATTGTAATGTAATTGCAATTAATGTTGTGCATTTGTAATAATGTAATTATTATTAATTACATTTTCCAAAGGTAATTAAAATTCTTTGCTTTGAACAAAGGCGATAAGTGGATCACAATTAGCAGCATTTTGACAAAAAAAAAGAGAAAACAATTAATATGGTAGATTATGTTAACTCAGTACAAACAAGCCATTTTTGTGTGTCTCATAACTGTTAAACATTGATAATTTACCCAAATGGTATTTTTGTACTTGGCAACAGTATCGGCTTTAGAGATCTCTCTAAGTTACTTGCTAGAAAATTGGTTTTCATGCATTCCCAAGTATGCTTATATTAGAAATTCTGTATATATTTAAAGGTTGTATAAAATATGATAAAGTGTAAATAATTTTGGAAAGCGTATCACTACATTTGCAAAAGAACTGATGGCATATACAGTGCAACAAGTACAATGCACAATGTACAACCCACAAACAACTTGAGCCAATGTGTTGCAAGGGCCAGAATGCTGAATTTCAACTTGGCAGATTCAGGCCTGTTCCATGATACTTTATGAGCATAATGATACAGAATTGGGGGGTCGGGGTGAGGGAAGCATGTGCACAATGCAGGGGCAGCCCAAGGTATTGTGACACCTGAAGTGAGGCACCAAATGGTGCCTGGCGAGGCCTTCTTTCAAAACCACCAACACATGCAAGCTTGAAAAATGATGCAGCCCACAGGGGGTGTCCAGGAAGGAAGACTGACAGTAGCCTGCTCTTCTTTCCTCATGCTTCATACAAGGGTCGGATAGGTTCCTAAGGGATATCCCAATGGCAGTGGTGGTGGTGGGGGCTTCTTGCTACCCTGTTGATGCCCTAGCAATCCACTGCCTAAGATGACTGCCCCATCTCACCTCATGAAAGGAACACCCTGGCACAATGCAGGCAGTGAGATCTGGAGAGCTTCTGCCAGTACACTCTCAGTGGGTCCCCTTAGCCTGGAAGGGATGGGGCTTCAAAGCACACATTATCTCACACTGCCTCTAACTCCCTTGGGTGTTCCTTGAAAAGGGAGTCTGGGGGCCATTTGGGATGGTTGACCCTTTGCTCATCTTGGAGTCTCTGCAAATGCCCATCCCCACCTCCCCTTCTACAGTTCATCCTGAAAGTACACCTGTATACTGTGGTGAGAGATATCTTGTTGGAATATTGTTGGATATTTTGTTGGAAACCACATTTCTATTTTGTTTTAATGCTGTGTGGAGATGTGCATGGAACTGGTTCCAAGCGCTCCCAGGAGGCCGCGTGGGTCACTTTAAGGGGCAGGGAGGGTGCCTCTTACCTAGCCATCCCTGTCCTGCCCCTTCCCCCCCCCCCGGCACTCACTCAAAAAGCATGGGCAAGGGGCTGCAGCCATTTGCATGGCGATGCTAAACAGGACTGTAGGAAGGAATTCTGTGCCGCCCCCCACTTTTGGGGAGAGCACCAGTGGGGGGGGGGAAGCAGCAGGGCAGGGATGGGCAGGTAGGAGGCACCCTCCTTGCCCCTTAAAGTGACCCCCTAGTCTCTGAACCAGCTCGAACACCTGCATTTCGAACCGGTTCGGTGCTCCAGAAAAGGAGCCAGTGCCATGCACATCCCTACTGTGTTTTGAGCCACCCAGAGAACAATTTGTCATGGGGCAGATAACCAAAAAAGTTGTTTATTATTACTATTATTTATTATCATTATCATATAATCTATGAATTTCTAAATACATGGGTCATATAGCCAATATTGTTTCTTCTATGCCAAACAGAATCAGCAGCTGAATCTTTGTAGGAGGTGAGAGGTGGGTCTGACATGAGAAAGAAAGACCTGAACAGCCCATTTGTATTTTAAGAATTGCTTTGTTTAGGTCATTTCTAAAAGAATGCATATATTAGATGGAGAATAATGGCCAACTTAACCATTAATCTTAATAGTAACAAGAAAGGCATGTCTATTACATATCTGTGTCAAATGACTGAACCGAGGTTCCTTTATTTAAGTCCTCACTCTTTCCCCGCCCCCGCAAACCTGAACATTAGGTTTTCACAGCCATTTACTGAAGAAAAAAGAGCCAAACAATCTAAGAAAAAACAGATGAACAGAACAACCATACAAAATCACCAAGTGTATGAATGAATTACACTAGAACGCTAATGCAAATTGGTCATTATTATTACGCAATCACTTCATGCATTGTCATGTCACATTTTGCCAGGAAATTAATCACCATCTCAAGAAGCTCAAAAGGAGATGGTTGCCAATTGCACAAACACCTAATTCACTCAGTTCTAATAGAGGAAGCTTGATATGCAGGGTCAATTCATGTGCGAGTTTGCTAGTTTATGTTGCACTTCCCAGCTCATGCCAGTAGTTGGCTCACATGAACAGTGAGGGTATTAGTCTTGAAGATCAACTTTTGAGACCAGAGATTTCCAGTTCTGCCCAACTGTTGTTGCAGCTTGTTTATGTAAATTGATCTGTATGATAATGTGAAGATTTTTTTAAACCCTTCTAAACTAGATAAAGAAATATTTACCCTGTGAATGACACATAAAATCCTAAGAACCACCTTGCTGGAAAAGATCCAAGGCCTCTCTAGTCCAGCATCCTGTTTCCCATAGAGAAACCCACCAAATGCCTCTGGAAGGCCCACAAGCAGGTGATGAAGGCATGCATCCTCTCCTGGTGTTGCTCCCTGGCAACTGGTATTCCTGAATCTGAAGCTGGATCAACTTGATAGGATGATAGGATGATCCCTGGTTCTAGTGTTGTGAGAGAGGAAGAAAAACCACTCTCTCTCCATGCATCTCATTTATTTATTATTTATTTATTTAATACATTTCTGTACCTCCCAAAATGCAAGTTCTCTGGGCGGTTTAAAAAACAATAAAAACAGCCAATAAAAGATTAAAACATTTCAACAATTAAAATTAAAAGTTAAAACTATTAAAACAGAATTAAAACACAATTGAAATACAATTAAAACAGTATCTTATTAAAAGCCTGGGTGAACAAATACCTCTTGACTGCCCTTTTAGAAGTTGTAAGAGATGGCTCTTATTTCACTAGGGAGCGCATTCCAAAGCCTCGGGGCAGCAGTGGATAAGGCCTGTTGCTGAGTAGCCACCACACGAGCCGGTGGCAACTGCATATGAACCTATCCAGATGATCTCAATGGGTGGTGTGGTTCATAGCAAAGAAAACGTTCTCTTCAATACCCAGGGCCCAAGCTGTTTAGGGCTTTATAGGTTAGAACCAAAACCTTGTACTCTGCCCGGAAACTTACCGGCAGCCAGTATATATATTTTAAGATAGGAATGATATGGTCTCTCCGAGATGACCGAGAGACCAATCTGGCCGCCGCATTCTGAACTAACTGCAGTTTCCGCGTACAAAGGCAGCCCCACATAGAGCACATTGCAGTAGTCAAGTCTACTGAGTCAAGTCTAAAGTCTCATTGACTTTATCATGTCAAAATAAATATAAGATTTCAGTCTCAGTGAAAGGAGGTCAAGGTATATCTAAAACAGAGGCAGTCAACACATACCATATTTATTAAAATCTAAGACTAGATTTTATGTTAGACATTTCAGGGGAGGTCATGTTAAATGTAGAATCATCTTCCCTTTGGGTCAATACAGGTATAACCCAAGAACATAAGAACAGCCCTGCTGGATCAGGCCCAAGACCCATCTAGTCCAGCATCCTGTTTCACACAATGACCCACCAGATGCCGCTGGAAGCCTACAGGCAGGAGTTGAGGGCATGCCCTCTCTCCTGCTGTTACTCCTCTGCAACTGGTACTCAGAAGCATCTTGCCTAGTAGCCGTTGATAGACCTCAAAGTTATCCAAACCCCTCTTAAAGCCATCCAGGTTGTTGGCTGTCACCATATCTTGTGGCAGAGAATTCTGCCACAAGTTGATTATGTGTTATGTGAAAAAGTACCTCCATTTGTTGGTCCTAAATTTCCCGGCAATCAATTTCATGGGATGACCCCCGGTTCTAGTGTTATGTGAGAGGGAGAAGAATTTCTCCCGATCCACTTTCTCCACGCCATGCATGATTTTATAGACCTCTATCATGTCTCCCCGCAGTTGTCTTTTTCCTAAACCAAATAGCCCCAGTTGTTGTAGCCTTGCCTCATAAGAAAGGTGCTCTAGGTCCCTCATAAGAAAGGTGCTCTAGGTCCCATCTCGGTTGCCCTCTTGGTTGCACCTTTTCCAGTTCTACAATGTCCTTTTTTTTCCTCTTTTTTTTTTTGATGTGGTGACCAAAATTGTATGCAGTACTCCAGGTGTGGCTACACCATAGTTTTGTATAAGGGCATTATAATATTAGAAGTTGTAATTTCAATCCCCTTCCTAATAATCCCTAGCGTGGAATTGGCCTTTTTCACAGCTGCCATACATTGAGTCGACACTTTCAACGAGCTGTCCACCACAATCCCAAGATCCCTCTCCTGGTCAGTCAACATATACTTGAAGTTGGGGGATTTTGTCCCATCACTTTACACTTGCCAACATTGAACCGCATTTGCCATTTTGTTGCTCAATCCCCCAGTTTGGAGAGATCCTTTTGGAGCTCTTTACAATCTCTTTTGGATTTCACTCAGAAAGAGTTTGGTATCATCTGCAAATTTGGCCACCTCGCTGCTTACCCCTACTTCTAGATCATTTATGAATAAATTAAAAAGCACTGGTCCCAGTACAGATCCCTGGGGGACCCCACTTCTTACTTCCCTCCATTGTGGACCTTGGAACCTTGGTACATATTTAACCTGTATTTTTAAAGGGTACCATCTTAAATTCAGAGTCATCTTCTATTCAGGTAAATATGGTAACTAATGAAATGCCCAAAGACTGCTTGCCATCCTTCCATCCCACCCATCCCTGGGTAGTAGTGGAAAGGATGCCATAGTCTCAATCTTCCATGAGGTCAGAGATGGAGAGCCTGGAGTAGGAACTAAAACTGCTCAGAAGTAGGGGATACAATAACTATCCTTGATTGGACTTGAGCAGGGACCTCTAAACTAGTAAGCAGCTGCATCTTATCAGAAGAGAAGTAGAAAGAGGAGAAAAGACTGGAACCTATTCATGGTCAGTGTTGAGAATAATCTGAAACCAAGGGTTTTTTAAATATTCTGTCCGTGTTTGCGGAGGAGGGATCCTCTAATTCCCACCCTCTCGCATTAAATTATAGGCACGGGCATTGCCTCAGAGTTGGGGGAGGAGGGAAGTATTCACTCCACTCCTTTGCCTATCAGTGGGAGCAAAGGTCTGAGCTCCTCTCCGGGAGTCCACCAGACCAACAAACCCCATCCTTGCTGATTGTATCATCTTTGGCAGCCCCTGCCTTAAATAAAGCCCTACATCTAGGACACTCCTCCCCTTTTACAGCTTTCTCCTTCCCCAGCAAGGCAAGTTGATGGGCCACCTAATCCCTGGCCTCCCAAGGGGCCTTTTTCTCCACCTCCACCCCTTCACTAGCATTTCCACACAAGGCTGTAGCTGTGGAGCTGATATCATCACTATTCCATCTCCACCATTCTACTGCCTCTTGGGCTGCACCCACCCATCCCCCAACAGCTGTTGCCCGCTTCTCTGAGCCCTTCCTGACTTCTGAAAGGTAATTACTGGGGTTGTCCTGGCAACTGGAGCCCTCTGCTTCTCTCGGCACACCACCGTTTGACTGGGTAAACAACACTGCCTCACAGAGGAGGGTAGGAAACCCCGTCAATTTTTAATAACCACTGCATTTTAAACTTTTTAACATTTTGGAATGTTGTTTCTTCAGTAGATTTTTAATACCAAAATCGATGATTTTTAAACTATTGATTCTTCAGTTGATTTTTTACCAAAATTTATTTATTTATTTATTACCAAACACTGGTGTGTCACTTTCAATGTATATGAATCTGGGAGAAGATTTTGGAACATCAAAAGCCTAGAAGCTTCCCCAAATGCAAACAAATGCTTTTTAACTGACTTAAACCAAAATCCAACCAGTGAGTTTTCGATATAACTGATTATGACTTATGACTTTGCAGGAGGATTTTAGATGTTCCAAAAATTGGTGGTAGTTTCTCTGAAAATCCTTAACATTTAAAACGTTCCTTTCCAAAGGGAGGAGAGCAAGGTTACTAGTATTTTAAAGTTTTGACAACCTGCAGCAAAGAACCTATTCACGAACGAATACTTCTTACTTTATTATAGCTCTATTGAAAATTCCAGGAAGAAACAAAATGTGATGACTTAAAAATACATTATTTATTGCAAATTATTTTCTCAGTTCTGATGGTATATTTAGATAGATCAGATTGGCTAATACCTTCATCTTTCCATTTTTTTCCACAAGGATATATGCTGACTGCGTATTGTCACCGAAGGGAATTTTCAAAGATGCACTGAAAACTTCCTTTGCAACATAAAACAGAGAGCTTTGCACAATCACTGCTATTCAATTTGCTCTTATCTATAGGCACTGAGGAAAAACATGCATAACAGAAGAAGCTAGAAGTGTTTATGAAGCCAAGAAATCTCTTAAGAAGAAAAAAAAGGGTTTAACTAGGTTTTTAGAACTTATCACCCACTCCACCCCTGTGGCAGCCAAGTATCTGAAGCCCATGGGGAAAACAGGCCCTCTTTCCATGCACAATAACATCAAAGCCTTTTAAAATATATTAAAAGAATTAATTTGCTCTTTTTCTATTCCCCAATCCGGCAAGGCCTCTTCCACTCCATATGCTGGCGTGTATGATTCTTTTTGCATTTCCCAGCCCCCTTCTTTATGCTAGTTTATGCTCCACACTGCATTTTCCATATGGCTCTTGATAAGAAGATTATATGTAGGTGAGCAGATGGTCTGACCAAATGTGTTATTCACAAAAGCCCTGCACTTTTAAAGATAAGGGGCACAGACCAGTCAGAGTCAGGTGAATTTAAGTCCCATTGATTTGGGCAGGAGAGAATTAAACACATGCCATAGAAATCAATAAGAGTTAAGCACATTCAGACATTGTGTTGTATGAGTCTACAGATGTTTTTATGCAAATGACTGTACCTGTATTCATTTCAAAAGTGAGCCTGGGTACAGACCCATCAGATGCATGGTACAGATAGGAAACATAATTCTGTACCTGTGTTCTACATAGTATGTGGATAACTGTATCTGTATACACTGTACATTCATATGAGTGCTGAACAAAACATGTTAGTATGGTGGTTTACTTTGGCTGAATCATACCCATGTTTTCTTACCCAGAGACATAAGCAGTGAGCTATTCTAGCTTCTCCTGACTAACCCAGGAGGACAAGTATGAGCTGTAGGGATGTGCATGAAACTATTCGGAGGCCCTTTTACAGGCCTCTGAACAGGTACAAACATTGGGCGTTCCAAAGGTTCGAAGGAGAAGAGGATAACTTTAAGGGTGGGGAAGGGGCACTTACCCCACCACCCCACTGTGTTTCTTGACCACTGATCATTATGAGGCATTTTGTGGGATATCTTCACAATGCTGGAGGTGTATTTGCTGCTATATTTGGAGGTATATCCTATATATTTGGTGCTATCTTTGGAGGTGTGCACAAGAAACTAACATTGCTGCAACCTTCTCCAATTCTGATAGGAGATAAAGGACTTATGAGATGGAGAAACCTCATATGTTGAGGGTTATCTTTACAGAATCTACCAAATATCTGCCTAAACTTTAGGTGATATAATGCCATCAGAAGTTGCTACCATACCTGCGATTAATCCCATTCTGTCACTAAGTAAAAATGTTATAGGCATATTAGTGATTTCTTACTGTAGAATATTGTTTTAGTGAATGATTGTTTCTCGCTGTTACATTCATGTGTTATATTGCTCATTCTTTCGCCACCTACAAGTGATCAAAGGACCATGAAAGTGGCATTTTAACATAAAAAATAACTTCTGAAAACAGCAGTTCCCCTGAACTGAGATTCCTTGTGGCGGCCAATCTACATATACTCTACTCCAGACTCAGCCCAGGAATCTTGAATGTGTACTAGCAGCCATCTCTGATGTTACCCAACTCTGCCCACACAAAACTGTCTGGACACATGGAGTGGTGTAGACTCCTTGGGAGTCTGTAAGAGTTGAGTGGAGAGGGGAAGGGATGGAGTATGAGTTCTATTCGTAAACAGAGCTACTGGAGTGGCACATCAGTGGTACCCACTATAGTTGGCTGGCCTACCTCATGGGAATGCAGTCTGATGGAGACCTGAAGTTCGTGGAGCCTCTGGTCCTCCCCAGTGGACTGACCCTCTCATGAGAGGGCTAATCCCCAGCCAGCAAGCCAACCCAGGAACAAGAGTGTGTTAAGGGTTCCAGGACTGCTTACCCGGGTCTACCATTCCAAGAGTATCCCTTTTCACAGTGGACCAAACCCCCGGATCCTTTGTCCACCCTCATATATATGTTCCCTCCTATGAAGTCATCATGACCCCTTCCAGGGGTAACAGGAAACTGGTTCCCCTCTGAATCCCCCCGATAACAGTAGTTCTGCTTGGGCATGTGAAGAACGGGTTTATATGCCCTTTCCCTGCCGAGGGCAGGTGACCAATGCAAAAAAGGCACACTGGGCATGCTCCCTTGAAGATCGCGGCCAATTTTTGTCATTGACATCCTTATGCCTGGCCTGCAGTCTGGCAACACAAGCACTACAGAGCTTGCAGGGATGCGGCCTTGGAGAACCAGGAAAAAGGAGAGGCTCCTTTGCCCACATGCTGGAGGCTGTGAGACCATGGCTTGGTGATCATCTGCCAGGTGATCCACAGTTTCACAGATTAACCACAGGTCCATCTGCCTGAGGTTTCATGCTGCATCTGAAGGCGTCCATTGTTTATTTTGCTTCTTCCAACTCAAGTTCCATAGAAATCTCATGGAAAGAGAAAGAAGGGGGAAATGCTGCAGTGGTTTGATAAACATGAAGTGTGTGACAACAGAATGTAAATACAGTATTTCAGTCTCAATGAGGAGGAAGAGATAGTTTCAGTGGGGAGGTGGGAACAGTGGAAAGTACAGAGGAGGGACAAGGTTAGGGTTAGAGCCAGCCAACTATCTGGCAATGGTCAAACTTGTAAAAATTGTTTCATGTAGAATCTCCATTTCTCTTCCACTCCCAGTTCAGTTTGGAAGGCATGCAAAACAAAACAAAAACAAAAAAACTCCTCTGCCTAGGCCAAAGTAAAGGTTTCCTCATTATAAGGAAAGTATGGCTACAACAACCCTATGATCTGGTTTTGCATCACTGTACTATCTGTACAATATAAAGCACAATTTGTTATGGGGCAGCTAACAAATAAAGTTTTATTTATTTATTATTATTCTTTATTCACACAGTCAGACAGATGTTATTGACTGGTTTGTTTTATCCAGACATCAAGTCCTTCCCAAGGACCTGAGATGCCTGAATTTTATTGTCAATATTGTTGTTGTTATAAATATCATTGCAAAATGTAAGCTGTTCCCAGTAAAGTTGCTTTTTGTAATTGACTGATGGTAATTTCCGTGGCCCCTATGGTTTTGAGGTGCTCTTCAAGATGTTTTTGAATTGCACCTAGGGTACCAATTACTACTGGGATTATCATTATCATTATCAATTCAATTTCTATACCGCCTTTCCAGAAATGGCTCATGGCAGTTTACACAAAGAAATAATAAATAAATAAGATGGATCCCTGTCCCCAAAGGCTCATAATCTAAAAAGAAACACAAGATAGACACCAGCAACAGTCACTGGAGGTACTGTGCTGGGAGTAGATAGGGCCAGTTACTCTCCCCCTGCTAAATAAAAAGAATCACCATGTTAAAAGGTTCCTCTTTGCCAAGTTCTTCTTCTGCCACAATCTTTCCATTTTCATCTGAAGATCTTTATATATTTTTTTCTATTTCTTTGTCTTCTATTCTACTGTCACCTGGTATTGCTATGTCAATTATTTTGACTTGTTTTTCTTTCTTCTCGACTACTATTATATCTGGTGTATTATGTAGCAGATATTTATCTGTTTGTTGTCAGAAGTCACATAATATTTTACATCTATTATTATTATTTTACACAGTCAGACAGGTGCTATTGACTGGTTTGTTTTATCCAGACATCGAGTCCTTCCCAAGGACCTGGGATGCCAGCATTTTATTGTCAATGTTGTTGCTGTTGCACCAGATATAACTGTAGTCGAGAAGAAAGAAAAACAAGTCAAAATAATCGACATAGTAATACCAGGGGATAGCAGAATAGAAGAAAAAGAAATAGAAAAAATCACAAAATACAAAGATCTACAAATTGAAATTGAAAGGCTGTGGCAGAAAAAGACCAAAATAATCCCAGTGGTAATTGGCGCCCTGGGTGCAGTTCCAAAAAACCTTGAAGAGCACCTCAACACCATAGGGGTCACAGAAATCACCATCAGCCAATTACAAAAAGCAGCTTTACTGGGAACAGCCTATATTCTGCGACGATATCTATAACAGCAACTACATCTACTATTATTATTATTATTATTATTATTATTATTATTATTATTATTATTGGAAAGTTCATCAATCTCATTTATGCAACCAAGCTACTTCTATTGCCCTCGTGTCAAAGGCTGACTTTCAGATTCAAATTGCCTACAACTGATTTATCACCAGGTCCCCCATTCATTTCATTTGTATCCAAACAGCTACCTCTCCGCAATCTATTGAAAGTCAGCCCTCGACACTAAGAACCAAGAAGGTCACATGTTCCCCTTCTAACCATTATTGCCTTTATTGTCGGCCTTATCCTTTTACATCCCCTTTACAAGGGGAGGACAAATACTTCCCCATCCCCTGCCACCGATTACTATGAACCATTATTTTTTGGTCCCAATTTTGCTATTGTCTTCCAGTAAGTATTTCAAGGTTCCCATCTTACTTTCCTTCCTACAATAAAAGGAAGAGGTAGACACATCCCCCTGAACCTATTCACATGTTATGTTATGTTCAGTGTTCAAATACAGATCTGTTCACAGCTATAGTCATTCAAATGTTATATTGAACACAGATAGAACAAAACAGCCCCAATCTATACCATGCATTTGAGAGGCCTATATCCAGGCTCATTTTTTAAAATGAATAATACCTGTAGAAGTGTACAAACATCTGAACACTTTTACGACATAATGCCTAAATAGGGCTATGGTTTATGGTATTCTTTTAATTATACAAATGGTCGTTGATGGGCATTTTTATCCCTTTTTAAATATTTCACAAATTATATTTTGCTTTAAAATATTATACTGTGAGTCATATGGAGAACTGGGTAACATGCCAAAACCAGCAAAGAAAGCGTATCAACAAAGGCAAGAAACTGGGCTTCAGCAAGTTGCTATCCAACATTTTTCTCTTTAAAGCATAGATAAATTTAAATCAGCAAATGCTGTCCATCATCTTAACACTTGGACACAAAATGAGAAGTTATAACGAGTGCTGGCTGAAGTGGGAAAAGCTGAATGTGATGGATTATCCAGCTGGAAAAACAGACTAGAAATGTGCTTTACAAAACTCACCTTACTGAATTTCACCTTATAAACCAGATGCACACACTGTGCAAAATATTGTTGGGTTTCAAAGCATCATGGCTATGTACTGTTTTAATCATTCATGATGAGCATTTGGTCCTCCTTTTGTGAGGTTATTCACATTATTGACGAATACATCTCGCCTTCTGGCTTTTAAGCCAATAGGTACTAAAACAGGGAAGGCTGGGGCAGGAGGGGACAGAAGAGACTCACAAATTAAAAACAAAGCCCAAATGAAGAACTTTAGGTGTACAGGGTGATAAAGAATCCAACTAGCATTGAAAAAGCCTGTGATCCAGCAGACTGCATGTCTGAACCTATAGGAGAATAGACACAGAATTTATTCAGAGCAGGAAAAACCCGACTGCATTGCAGCCATCCCCCACCCTTACATTTCAAAAAGGTGCCAGGTGCCAGCCCAGTTATGGAAACCAGCAACTTATTTAAGAAACTAGTTTAGCTGACATAGTTGGATTTAATCCAGTTTGCTTCCATTCCAAGCTCACTTTCCATTTATATCCAGAACCAATCACCCCGTCTTAAGTCTTGCAACAATAGCACATGAGGCCTCTGAACAGCAACAGGTTAGAAGAAAGCATAGCAGCAGTAGCCCAGGTTTTTGTTTTTTTAAGGGATCCAAATACGTCAATAAGATATTTATTATAACTAGAAATGGCAATGAGTGAAATGTCAAGTGGATAATAGAATTTTAGAGCGGAAAAGGACCTTGGAGGTGTTCTATTCCAAAATTCTTGCTTGATGCAGGAAACTGCACAGCCCTTCAGGGCATATTTCTGAACCCAAAAAGCACTTTTGGAGGGAGCAGAGAATAGTGAAAACCAGTTTCCCTTCCCCTGCACATGTGATTGGCTGTTCTGTCCTACTAATGCTGTGGAACCTGTCAGCCACTGTGAAGAAAAGGTTTTCTTTTAAACCCTGGCCAGAGTGTGCATTTTGTTTCTCTGGCTTTATGACTCCATTACACTGAAGCCTGACAAACATGCTCTTCCTGTACCTTTCACACCTGGCCACCTGTGAGACATTAGAACTGATTGATGCAAATGGGGCAACCCCCTTGCCTTTTTTCTCTTCTACAATAATAACTGTTAATGGCCAAAACCATTTCCTGGGTCTCAGAATTATCTTATGGAATCCTGTTACTATTACTAGTAACAAAAAGTTCCCAAAGTGGCTTATGGAGGAGGAGGAGGAGCAGGAGAGTTTCCAAGATAGCTGACCACTTTGTTTCTTTTCCCACCTTTTGGAATATGAAGTTGGAGATCTTTGCTTGGACAAACTATCTGAAGAATTTGAGGGAAACTAATGATGTAAACAAAACACATGCCTGCTACTGAAAACAGTAGTCATGTGTTTAGCTCTACCCTTCTTCCATAATGCCTAATAGAATTTTCATGTGTCCTGATATCGCGATGTTCCACCTTTCCCCACCCTCTGCCAACAGCAGCCACTGGAGCAGGGGAAGGAAGATGTAGAATGTCTTTAGATTAGCAAGACTGATATTAGATATCAGTCCTTTCAATGCATCCTTCACAGTTATCTGAATAACTGTATCAAATTCTTGTAACTCAAATTATTTTCTGAAAGGCTGTATCAGCAAATCTTCATTCAGAATATTGTGACAAAAATTCTGTGGCCTCTACAGATACTTAACTTAACATCATGGGAGTTATTGTTTTAAGTGATACAGCTAAGGAAAAAACTTGACTCTGTGAACTGTACAGTGTTTGTCCAGACCGAATGATATGAAATATATTGGTGTGATCTTGTGTGTGTGATGTGATTTGGAACAGAGTGGACACTTCCTGACTACTAGGATGGGAGGAGCTGCCCATATTGTGATGAACAATATTGTCAGCCTGGACAGCATGAAGAGCAGAACAATTAGCAGAAGGTTTCAAATGTAGAACAGAATTAATCTGGAGGAGGAGGAATGCCTGCTGTGGTCCTGATTACTGGTCTAGGGGAAAGGGTCATAAATAAGTAGAGTCTCCACATCAGTGGTGTAGGGATTGCATAGGCACCCTGTGTGTGAGCTGGCTGCCTCCCCAACCTGGCAGAAGTACCCCCCTGTTGTGACTATTATCCCTCCGCCATGCGGATGGGGCACCCCTGCTCTCCCTGCTGTGTGCATGGTGGCGGCAGCGACAACGACAGCAGCCCTGAAGGAGAAGCCTGGGGTAGTAAGCTGCCCTGCCCCCAGGAACTCCAACCCTGCTCCAGATATAGTTCTGTAGAAGGCCTCCATGTTCTCCAGTTTAACCCAATTGCAGCATCCCTTGGATCCCACTACACTCTGTTTAATGTTGGCCAGCCAGGCAGAGAGATTCCTACCTCCCCAACCAGCATTAAACAGAGTGCTCCAGGTATTAATGCTAAAAGCCATGTCCCTTCAGTCTTGTTTAAAGGAAAGGTGTGTGAGCTTGAAGTAGCAGTGTGTTGCTTGTCCCAACTGCAGAAACCGAGTGAGGGTTTTCACTTATGCTAGCACTCTTTCTGAGTGTTTTGTGATGCCTTCAACTAGCTCAAGTTACTCAGGAAGCAATCACAATCTATACATGCGCAGTGACACAGCTTTTCTTGAACATGTGTTCAAGACCGAGCCCAATAACTGAATAAAAATTCTAGTGATAAAATCTGGAGAATCCTGGCTCAGATTAAACCCAATTGGAATGGAAAGTGTCTCAATACTTATCATGCATTGCCAGCAGCACCAATGATTTCAGACTGGTGATCCAATGTGCAAAGCCACATGACTCTCAAATAGTAGCTATAGTTAGTTTTGTACCACTGCTAATTTAATTAAGACAGGCTTTGCCTACATCCCAGTGAGGGCTGCTTAAAATGTGGCATTTTCATAAATATAGTCCACAGTTTACTGCAAAACTATGTATGCTTAATCCTCACCCAGAGTCATGATTTTTAAAACATGAGTAGGACTTCCTACTCCAAAGCAGCCCCATTGATTACACTGGGTGCCCCCCAACTTTTCAAGGTCACAGAACTTATTCCACTTCAGGGGAGTGCAGTGATGATCCCGCCCCCCTCCCAAGCATGGCACCCTGTGTGACTGAACAACTCACCAAGAATGTGAGTTCTTAGCTAAGAAAAATGAACATTTCAAATCCCATATCAATGAGGATTCAACATCTCCTTTCTCAGCATTTCATCTGAAATGACACACTAGCTGCATTCACATGTTCCATGCCCCCTCCCCCCCACTCTTCTATCCAAATTCAGACGTAATGGAGAGTGGGGGGAGCTGGGTGTGAGGGCTTCCTTCTTGACTTAAGGACAGCCCACACAGCCCACACACTTCCTCCCTCAACTCTTGCTCCAGGAGACGCAGCCTGCAGTTCTGCAGTTCTGTACTACAGGCTGCGGCCAACCTCGGGTTGCGGCAATGAAACTCACTACAACCCGAGGGTTCAGATTGGAGTTCCAAATCTGAACCTTCAGTTCTATCTAGTGATAAAATCTGGAGAATCCTACCACTGAGCCCCTGGTGGCGCAGTGGTAAAACTGCCGCCCTGTAACCAGAAGGTTACAAGTTCGATCCTGACCAGGGGCTCAAGGTTGACTCAGCCTTCCAGCCTTCCGAGGTCAGTAAAATGAGTACCCAGAATGTTGGGGGCAATATGCTAAATCATTGTAAACCACTTAGAGAGCTTTCAGCTATAGAGCGGTATATAAATGTAAGTGCTATTGCTATTGCTATTGCTATCGCAGTGCCAAACCCCATTTGCCAGCATTCAGATGTAACGTGCTGGCCTATTCAACTGTAGTTCTGAGTTACGTGCAAATGTGGCCACTGTGAGTGACTTAAAGGCAGTCATCGCAGGTCTCTGATGTGCCTTCAAGTGCCTTCTACAGGCCAGCTCCCCTCAATAATAACATATTTTACTTAGTTTCTTGTCAGGTGTCCTTGGGCACACACTTCTTGGGTACATACAATACCAACACCTTCTGTCCGTCCAAGCTGAATACAGATAACAATAGTTCCCTTTGTGAATGTAGTTGCATCTCTGGGGGTATGTCTGGCTTGTTGTGTCTCATAATGCCTACATAGGGCACCTCCTTGCTCAGGAGCACCTCTGCCAGATATGCGTGGAGGGGGGAGTTATCCCTACCACAGTCCTCTGAGGGCAGGTTCACCCTACACACACGAGCACATCAGGGTCATGGCAAAAACAGACCTGCCCTGACATCACCGATGGATGTGCTGATGTGTTCTTGGTGAATCCTTTAATCACGCAAAGGTGCTCATCTGAATTGCCCCTCTACATATGCTCCATCAGGTTTGGGGGTACATGTAGAGGGGCAATTCATCTGAAGCAGCCCCAAATATTGGCTGTACACATTGCTATATAAAATGCAGACCTACTTGTCTTTTTTGCAGCCCTCCAACTTGCTTCCCAAGGTCAAGATCGCCCGTCAGTGGGTAGGATGTTCCTGCATCTCAGCATTGCTTTCTCCTTTCTGGGTGAGTTGGGAAGAGGGTGTGGAGTCCCAGTGTTTCTGTTTGTTTCACATGCTGCCCTTGTGTGTTCACGCATGATATCTGCCTTGGGCCGGTGATGAACTGGTTGTTCATACATTTCTCCTAGTGTTGTATCCCACTAGGAAAAGTGAGAAAAGACTAGAGATGTACTGTAGATGGTTAATCCCCTGATGCCAGGCTTCTACTGATGTCAAGCTGACATTGTGGTTGCGGCTGTTGTGATTCTTTTGGCTTTGTTCTGCTGGCTAAAATCCCTGTTTCGGTGAGGTCGGATACTTCTGAAGGATTTACTTGTTCCAATCAATATGTCTGACATTGTGGGAGGGATTGGTTTCATTTGCTCTGACTCAGGAGCACAGGACTATGCAGTGCCCTAGACTATTTTTCTGACACTATGGTCTTTTAGCTGAGCTTGCAAAGGGAAACAAAACTGGAGTTTCTAAAGAGAAACATAGTTTTCTCTTGTATCCTTCTGAATGGCTTAACATGGGAATGGGATAGAAACTACCACCATAGGAGTCCATTCATTTCAGGGGTGGGTTTTCTCCCAATTGACTTAACACAGGAATGGGATAGAAGCCACCCCACCACCTCACCATAGGGAGACCATTCATTTTGGGTTGGTTTTCTACCCTGTGACATATTTTTATTAATAACATACATATCCTAACTGGTGAGGGGCCATAGGTGGATTGGATATCTTGTGTATCAGAGTGCAGGTGAGTGTTTGACAACATGAGGAGAACTAGGAGTGCAGTGGTTTGCTTATTTACATACCTGGGAGTGGAAATCTACACCCCCCCACAATCTGGATGAGAGTTAAACCCATCTGTACTAGGTTGTGGCCATTATCATGGTGCAGGAAAAACATGAAGGTGTATGTATGTGTATATTGTAATGTGTTAAAAGTGTATCTATCTATTTTGCTGCAATTACATATGTTGGAAGCCATTGAAGCCAGTAGCTGTCCAGCACTTACAATCAGGTCAAAATGTGCATTCTTCACATATCAAATGCACATGTTTTTAATTACTGTATTCCTTTCTTTCCCAGAAAAATCTTTGTGTAAGAAAAATGTCATGTGTGAAGTGTCTCTGAGTGGGATTCTAGGGGCTTGACATACACATCACTTCATAGTCAGTTGTCTCATGAGACCTGCTGGAAAAGGTGTTGAGTTCACCAGACACTAGGTGACGTTCAGCCCTGAAAGAAGTAGATTGTGAAGAAGCTTGCTGTTCCTACTGTGCCAAGTGTTTCAAAAAAGAGAAGAAGTGAAGAAAACGCTGAATAACAATGTGCTATATCGATCTTACATAGATGACAATGGTGATCATGGGGAGGGGGGGGGAGCTTTTTCCTTCCTTTGTGCACGCTTTTTATTCGAGTACTGTTTAAATATTCTTTTGGAGTGATTCTGACACTAAGCACAGACCTTGCATAAATCACAGATGAAGCCAGCCGTCTAGACTAATTTCTGGTTGCTTTTAACACCACCAGTTCAAATGATCGAAACTTACAAACTTCTACCTGTAAAAGCTCTGATAAACTTGATCAGTCAAGTTCTGTCGTTCTAGTGTTTTGACATGGCCGTGGAGTTGGCACAAGGAAATCCCATGACTCTGTTCCTGAATACAATTTGCAGAGCTGGCCCCCTTGCTGGGGGAGCTTGGTGGTGGAGAGGGGGACTTCTTCAGCAGTCCGGCTGTGCAGAAAACAAAATAATATTACATATGCCCCATGGGACACCAAGGGGTGGAAGAGAAAGCAAAAGAAAAAGTCTCATTGCGGCACTCATCAAGGTGGTGTCTGCAGCAATGAACTGTTTTCTTATCTCAGGCATGACAAGCAACTTCCCCCCACCAATTTGCTGTGTTTGCTTCAACATTATTACAGCACCAATTTCTTCCTGTTTTGTTGTAATGTGCTCTGTGGAGAGAGCGCTTGTTAAAACTGCTGCTTGGCAGCCTCTTTTCTCCCCTCCACTCCTGGAAGAGTTGGGAAGTAAAATAGAGAAGGCAGGAACTGAATCACAACTATCAATTGACTGACAACATCCTTCTCAATTATTAGTGCTTGTAGACTGCCAAAAAACTAATGGACTTCAGATATCCAATGTAATTAATTCAGGGCCACAAATCTGAATCGCAAATCTGCAGCATATGTGGATTCAGCAGGAACACTAAAAAAAATGGTCCAGCGTAAGGGGAGAAACCCCTTTTGCACAACTACCTCTAATTTTGAAGGGGGGGAGGTATAAATTAAACATTCTTTGATAATAATATGCAATGACAGCATAATCATATGCTAACATTTAATCACTTTTCATATACAATATTACCCTGATTCTTCTTTAAAATTTTATGCTGTATATCGCTGTACATTTTTCTTGCTGATTGATTCCCTTTATTACTCCTGATTTTATTTATGTGGCTAATTCTTTTTCTTTTTTTAAAAAAACCTATGCATATATTTTAATGAGTAGTTTTGTTCCGCTAACATCTATGGAATAAGAGAATTCAGCACACCTGCCTAAATAAGATGCTTGAGATCACTGAGGAAAGAAATTGACATTTTACTTTACCCTCAGCATGGAGCCAGGGGCAAAGTTTGATCTGAAAACTTGCAAATTAACCAAAACTGTCACTCAGGAGTTATGGGCCTGAATGCTGCAAAATATGTTCTTTGAAGTCCTCATTTCAGCAAAATTATTAAAAACTTTATATCTAATTAAAATTGTAACTGCATTCCCATTTTTCAAAATCTCTATATCCTGGGGGCCAATTGGGATGAGTGAATCCGCACCCTCCTCTCTGCAGCACACTGAACTGCTCCTACAGCAATATCAGATCATTACCATCTCCCCAGCTGAGAGGGAGCAGCCATTATCATGCAGCATTATTAATCTTCTTGTCTTATCAACTTGCAAATCACAAGCCATTGAGCCTCATGGCATGGTTCTGGGTCCATAGTTATTCATTTTGTAGGTCTACCTAGCCTTTGAGTCTCCTTAATCACCTGAAGATTGTCAGTCTCTTACCTCGGCCTGCCCCTGTGGCCCTTCTCAGCTCCTGTGAAAAGTCCATGATGTTCTCTCAAAAAAGGACCTTTTTATTTGAAAAAGAGAGAGCGAGAGAGAGAGAAGGAGACAGTAAGGAGGATAAATTTCATTAATGGATGTGAATTAACAACCTACTGCCAAGAGCTGACCCTTTCTCCTGACATGTACGTCTAAGTCATTCTTGTCACTCTTTCCCCCATTAATATTCTGAAAAAGACAGGGCATTGAAGAGAATAGAATACGATAGTTCTCTTAAACAGGCACTGTTGACCTTAGGTTGGGGTTTTTTCTTTAATTTGCTTTTCTTAAAAAATAAAATATTAATCATATTGGAAAAGGCAAGCAGAGTTCCTTTACATTTTCAATATATTTCATTTAAAATATTGCATTCATTAAATTAAGGCACTGAACATTTTGCAATATTTTCTTAAGTGCCAAAGGAAAATAGAAATGTAATTTCCATGGGAAAGTAGATGTGACAGGCTAAGGTACCTTGATGACAACTTTGATTTCTTCCAACTTCAAAACAAGAATGCCACAAATGCCAATTTATGGACATTTGTTTTTAGTCTGCAGGAATTTAAAGCTGCATTTTTAAAAAGAGCAACATTCATCCACACTAACTTTTAGAAATATTATTTTATACCATTTTTGGCAAGTGATAGTATGGAAATGCATTATGAGATGTGTAGGCAATGTATCGTTTGCATTACTGTATTAGATTATATCAGGAGGAAAATCAGAACCAGTAGCATAAATTAGCATTTCATTCAAACTCTGAGAGGTATATACTGTACAGAAATGTGGATTTTAAAAAAATCTTTTTTCAGTAGCTTGCATAATGATAATATTATGACTTCATAATTGGAATCATTTTGCATGGTAAAAAATATGCCAATAATCACTTGACAGGAGCCTTTAACCTTCTTTCATTCTATAGAAAAGGTTGAGGGTGGGGGGAGCGGTATTTTGGGGTGGGGGGTGGGAACAGTGATATAAATGTAGAAGGGGGTGATGTATGCTGTGGATTAATACACTAACTCCTCTTCTTGAAAGGCTGAAAGTGAATCTTGCTTTTTGACTGCAGATGTGATGAATTAAGCAGTCTCAGACCAAATCTGCATTTGATTTTAAAACACACACAGTACTTGCCACAAAGTTTGCATTATGTTCTGAACAAAATATCTTCAGCGGTCTCCCCCCCGCCCCAGTTAATTCAAAAAGTAAAGGAGAATGTACATGAAAGATAAAGGCTAACACTCCTTTTTAAGGGCATAGCAAGACCCTCATTGCAAGGTGCAGCTTCATGTTATAACAAATGCGGAAACCATGAGTGTAAGTGAGCTTCACGGTTTTTATGTTTCTTTGGTAATAAATTGAAAAATGTGGAGGTTCTTATGCCAAAAGCATCAAAGCCATGATGATGAGGGTCTGGAAGGCTGGATACTAGAAGATAATATAGAGATATAAATTTTAAAAAAACCTTGTGGAGCAGTGAAATTGTGTGCGATGCAGTTATCTTGGGTCTTAAGTCTACAGAAAAGGCCGGGAAAGGCAGTATGAGGATGGGCCCTTAGCTCAGTGGTAGAGCATCTGCTTTGCATGTAGAAAGTCCCCGGTTCAACCCTGGCATCTCCAAGAAAAGACTCCCACCTGAAACTTTGGAGAGCTGCTGCCAGACCAGGGACGGAGCTATAATAGGGTGGATGCATCCCATGAAAATGTGTCGCTCTGCCTCCGGGGCTGCCTTGCTTTCCTCCCTGCTACCTCTCCTCTCCTGCCAGTTGGAGCTCTACTGTGCTGCTCTTACCATCTGCCACCGAACTCCTGCCAGTTTCCGCCTCCCCCATGGTGTGCTGCATTGCCCATCCCCAGTGAAGTGTTGCACTCCTCCAGCCCTACCTTGCTTCCCAGCCAGCCATTCAAGCTTCTGACCCGGAGGTGGCTAGAAATGAGGGCACACATGCACCCTGTATCATTATGCATTAGCAGAAACAGTTCAACACACAACTTAACATAGTCCCATCCCACATATTGATTTCCCCCTTCCCTCCTCTGTCTCTAAAGCACCAGGCGCTGGTCACAATCACACTCAGCCACCCTGCGCAGTGCAGGCTGGCAGGACAATGTGGCAACCACACCACCCAGGACAGACTACAGACAGACAGACTAAAGACAGACAGACCAGGACAGACCTGCTAACTTGGCAAAGAGGCAACTTTTATCATGGTGATTCTCATGGTGATTTAGGAGGGGAGAGTAACTGGCCCTATCCACCCCCAGCCTTATCCACCCTCCAGTGACTGTTGCTGGTGTCTATCTGATGTTCCTTTTTAGATTGTGAGCCCTTTGGAGACGGGGATCTATCTTATTTATTTATTATTTCTCTGTGTAAACTGCCCTGAGCCATTTTTGGAAGGGCGGTATAGAAATAGAATAAATACTACTAATACTACTAATACTAATAATAATAATTTGGGGGGCCCCAGGGGGTGTAGAGGCCCTGGATCTTGGTCTGGAAGTCCAGGGGGAAGAGCACCTCTGCTGACTGGTATAAGATAGTGTGCAATGTTCCTATGAAGGCAGTGTTACTTTATAAGTCAAAAGATCATAGAGTTCAGTAAACTAGAACATTTAAGTGGAACAAACACTGTCACAGAATTTCTGTGGATGGAAATACCATGCAAATGCAGCTAAGGCACAATCTAGTAAATGTTAAGCACATTTAAGTTCCATTGAATTGAATGGAAGAGAGAGAAGCATGTGCTTTATGTTCCAGTTGTGATGAAAAGAGCTAAAATGTGCTTAAATCTATGTACACTAAATGTTTGCAGAAAAGATATCCACAGCTGACTAAAGGAGGACAGCAACCAGCCAGACCAGCAAAAAAGCCTTGTCAATATCAATAGGCCAGAACAAATGTGATAAGGTGTGGCCCCTCTAAAGCATCATTCAAGCATGCTCCCTGATCTGAGCAGAAGTCTCAGCATATTGTCTGTGCCCCTGTCTTGGCAGGAGCTGAGTCTGATACCTGACTTCCATGGTCTCCAAAATCTTTTCTCTCTATATCATTGCTCCTGCATATAATTAAAAGTGCTGTTGCCTGACAATGAACCATTACAACCCAATGTACTTGACATCAGACACAGGGAGGCATTGGGGCCACGTGACCTGCTTGCTAGTAAACTTCAGCCAGCACAGTGTTTGCAGTGCAGCCTGGAGTGCCTCTCCTCCCTGCTTGCAAAAGCAGAGATACACATTCCAGTCAGTCTGGGAACCCAGCGCTGGTTGAAGCTTTTCTAAAATGGAGCCACGTGGCTGGCAGAGAAACTGCTTTGGCAGTTTCTTCATGGCAGTCGCCAAGATAGGGAGAGGTGTTGCTGGGATACAGATCCCATCGGCTTGCTTGTATAGACTGAGCAATCTGGCTGCGCGGCATCTACATGAGTGTCTCCATGGCCTGACACTCCCATGAGAGAGTGGCCCAAGGGAGAAGGAATGTCATTGCTCATTATGAGCTATTCTGCCCGACGCCCCTGTCCCCACAGACGTTCTTCTCAGGCGTTGTGAAGGGGTATCCCTATGGCATTACACTTTCATGAGTGAGCAGTCCACTCAGGAACAGTATTCATCACCACCACCGATGAGGAATCATTCCTTTCAGTGCACAGCACTTCTCATGAATAAGCCTCGTGAGTAAGCCTAAATATGCCACCCATTTGAACATGTCGAGCTTAGTTTTTGCATGGAATGGCAATCCCATTCTCCTGAGGTTGCTGGAAATTGAGGCTCCCCTCTCCTGTGATTCCCCATGGCTGAAGAGGAGGGGGGTCATTGTGCAAAGGTTCTAAGATTAACCAGAGAGAAGAATGGTCCCAAACAAGCGCGTCCCCCTTTTAAAGTTAGCTCAACTCATGATTGTGCATTCTGATGGAAGGCCAAAGATTGCCGAGCTTGAGGTCCACCCCAGTAGACTGGCCTTCTAATGAAAGTGCTAGTCTTCTGGCAGCAAGCCATCGTGGGGGTGGGGAGTGTGGTTTGGTATCCATTTACTGCTTTGCCAGGATGAGCCATTGCAAAAGCATCCTTGGTCACAGCAGGCCAGACCCTAGGATATTTTGTGCTCCCTGATATACATATTCCCTCCTCGGAAGTCATCATGTTCCCCTGCCTTTCCTGAGAAACAGAAAAATAGAGCCCCCGAAGATCCCTTTCCCACCAGAAATTGTGCTTGTGCAAGACAGTTTTGTGTCAGGGCTCTTCCGAGTGCAGTGGTGCAATCGCTGTCAGAAGAAGGGCTTGCATGGCATGGCATTTAAAGGGATTTAAATGCTCTTTCCATGCCAAGGGCGGGCAGACCATTCTGAAAAGGCAGAATCATGCTTGGCACGCCCCCTTGAAGATCATGTCCAGTGGCCACTCTGGAGACATGCTGGTGCCTTGCCCACAGTCTGATTATGCGAATGCTGTGGAGTTTGCTGGGATAAAGCCTTGGGAAACCAGGAAGAGGGAGGGGATTCCCTGCCCTGAAAACAGAGGTTGTCGGACTACGGTTGGATGAATGTCTGCATTGTGATTCACAGTTACAAAAATTAACTGCAGGTTTGGCAGCTCTTACACTTGTAGCCCCACAGTCAAAGCCCAGTGAAGAGGATGAGATACAGCCATTTGAGCTCTCCCTTCTTGCAAGTGGGAAGATTATTTCCTTTTGGGAGTTGTTCGCCGAGGGAGAGAAGCTTGAGTTTCATGGCAAGGATTTTCCCTGACCCAATCACTTTTCATTTATTCTTTAGATTTTTGCTCTGTACATCATGAAGAACCCCCAAGAGTGGAAATAGGTTTAAAATCCCAAGCATGATAAGATCACAGCAATAACATACAATTCTCATTAAAACTGTAGGAGCAAAAGCAACTAGCCAGTTAAAATACTATAGAACTCAGTATCTAAAATGTCTGGGTGTATAAAAGGCCTTCTCTTGATGCTAAGGAGACATCGGGCTTAGCATGAGGCAAGCCTCCCCAGGGAGAGTGTTCCACATTTAGGGTGCCACAACTGAAAAGGCCCTATTCCCAGCACCACCTGCCTTGTCTTGGAGGACTAGGGAATCCCAAGAATCATAATGGCCCTATCCACCCCCAGCACAGTACCTCCAGTGACTGTTGCTGGTGTCTATCTTATGTTTCTTTTTAGATTGTTAGCCTTTTGGGGACAGGGATCCATCTTATTTATTTGTTATTTCTCTGTGTAAACTGCCCTGAGCCATTTTTGGAAGGGTGCTATAGAAATTGAATGAATGAATGAATAATGAGCAAGTAGATTTATGTTTGAGAAGGTGTCTTGATCCAAAATATCCTGAGCCTAAGACATGAAAAGCTTTGAAGTGTAACACAAATTTTGTATCTTGTATTGAGCCCAGAAACAGACAGGGAGCCAGTGCACTTGTTTTAAAACTGGTGAGATGTGATCCATGCATTTGATCCCAGTTAGTAACCTAAGTGCTGTGTTTTGTATTCACAGTAATTACCAAACTATCCTCAGGGATAGTCCACTTGTGCAGGGCGGCAGCATACCCTCCTGCTGCCCTGGTCAGCGTCAGACCAGAAGTGGCCAGTGTGTACGCACACACCATACATACACGCATGCACCAGCCACTTCTGGTCCGACACTGACTGGGATAGCAAAAACGTACACTGCCATCCCACACCAGCAATTTTGAGCACAGTGCCAGTGGGGGAAATGTGGGTGTGTGTGTAAGAGAACCCTCCCTGCTCCTTAAAGTTAACCGCCAAACCGGCCGAACTGCTGGACCACCGGACTGGTCTGGAGGTCCAGAAAACGACCTCCAAACTGGTTTGTGCACATCCCAAAAAATCCACCAAGCTAAGCATCAACTCCTCCGCTGTGAAGTTGGGGGCGGGTTGCCCCAATTTGCAACTAGTGATGCATATTGGGGCAAAAAACCCCCAACTTCACACATACACTGAGGGGGTCTGAGCTGTCAGTGACTGACCAGGAGAGAGAGCTTGGGGTTGTGGTGGACAGCTCATGAAAGTGTCAACTCAGTGTGCAGCAGCTGTGAAAAAGGCCAATTCCATGCTAGGGATCATTAGGAAGTGGATTGAAAATAAAAATGCTAATATTATAATGCCCTCATACAAATCTGTGGTGCGATCACATTTGGAGTACTGAATGCAGTTCTGGTCACCAAATCTCAAGAAGGACATTGTGGAACTGGAAAAGGTGAAGAAGAGGGCAACCAAGATGATCAGGGGCCTAGAGCATTTTCCTTATGAGGCAAGGCTACAGCATCTGGGCTTTACTTCCATTAATCATCTTGTCATCCATTACATCCTCCATATTGCAGCTGAGGAAGAGAAGGAGTGATTTGCCGAAGGATGCCCAGTGAATTCACTGCAGAGGGGAGATTCAAACCAAGAGATTTCTGATTCATTGCTCAGTCTTTTCACCACTAAACTACATCAACATCTCCACCTTCTTGGAACTGAACCTGTTTCTTGGCACTCATCCAGGTCATTAATTATTCTGGATACTAGTTTAGCAATTCTACAACTTCATCTGATGTTATTGAAATATGCTGAATTAGAGACAGAATTGGGTGACACCAGCATACTTATGACACCATATTGCATAACTCCAATGACCTTGCTTGGAGGATTCGTGTAGATATTGAATAGTCTGGAAGGCAGCATAATTGCCATGGGACAGAACCACAGTCCCCTAGCACCACCTTCTGGAAATGGTTATTCAAATAGGAGCAAAACCACTGAAGTGCAATGCCCCCAACCCTCAGCCCTAACGGTCTCTAGAAGGAAACCAAAGTTGATAGTATCACTACTGAGTGGTCCAGGAGAAACATCAGGGTCATACTCCCTTGTCCTCCAGGTCATCCATCAGGTCAACCAAAGCTGGTGAGTGCCAAACTGGGTCAGAAACTGGACTGAAATTGATCCAGTCTCATCTACAAGTGCATAGAGTTGTATACACCCCCTTGAGCAGTTATATTTGTGACTAGCCAATAATTCAAATAATACAGAGGGTCCAGAGAGGATTTCATTGTGAGAAAGCCTTTAAGGCTGCTGAGACTAGTCTCTTTTGCAAGAAGGCATTTTTAAAAAAAGTTTTTATAAATACATACAAGGAGACATTTATTACCTTCTGGATGCAGCGTCATACCTTCCTTACTTAAAGAGGGGCAAAGTTTGAGCAAACAAGTGGTAGGCCACACTCCTCCAAACACCTTGACCACATTCTTATGCCTCAACAACTGAAAAAACATCCCAGAATGTATGACAAGATGGATACTAAAGGGCCTTTGTAACTGTAAAAAGCAGCTACATTTTTTTAACTTCAATAGATTGAGGAGAACGTAGTGACCCAGTTATGAAACTGCTTACTAGATGGAAGCATTATGTACTCTCCCATTTTGAAAGTACAAATAATCTTTGGACTTAACATTACATTCAGAAAACCACTAATGGGCAAATGGCATGTTACATCAAACCACATGGCTTTGGCTACTTTTTCTAGAGAAAAGTAGCTTTGGGAGGGGTTCATTTGTAACAGAATAGCAGTAGTGGGGTTGCGTAAGCCTTTCACTGCCTACGGATTTCTCACTGCAGTTCTGCCTCCCATCCACTTTTCTGCAAGCAATGTTCTCCCCAGACACGTTTCCAGGCATGCTTCTCTGTTCCAAATAGCCCCTTCCCAAAGCTACTTCAGCAAAGAAGCAGGTTATGTTTTTATGTAACGTAGAATTTGGCCCTTAAAGAATTCAAATAAAGGGTCATGCAGAACATTCCTTATTATGAATGAGATTGATTGCAAGGTCTTTACTGTTAATTGTATGCTATCAGAGTTTGTATGTTATTGTTTTGGAAAGGTTAATAAGCACCATTTTTATTTGACACCTGAGAAAATGCTTAGCAATTGGTAAGCATCAGCAGTTGTTAGCAGAATGTGTATTTCCAACAAGGGAGAGAAATGCCGAATGGATACGGTTTATTTGTAAATTAAATAAATCTCTTTCTTCCATGCCCTTGAGAACTGGCTGATTTATCAGTTAATAAAATAATCATACACTATAGACTTCCAATTTATTTTAAAAAAGAAATAACGTTGCATTTTTGACATATATGAATACAAATGTAACACAAGAAGAGACTTTGTTCAAAGCAATATATTATATATCTATAGCCAAGCATAAATTACCTTGCTTGCTTTTACTCTGCAATTTATAAGATTGATCTGGTAAATACGAATTCCCCATGTTGTCTATGCTTATATGAAGTCCAATGGACCTCAGCAAGATTATTTATCTGTGTGGAAATTGTTCACATAAGTAAGGTTCACATGATCCAGCTTGACGCAAATCAGTGATATTATTTTAATTGTGTACTCTAAACTCTGTAGAAAAAGCAAAGTTCAGTGTAAGGGGAATAAATCACCAAAAATAAAAGCTGGCTCATCGTTATGTTCATTCTGGAAAAAGCAACAATATAGATTTCAGTCCCACAGTCTCCAGTTCTATTAGGAAGAATAAGGACTCATGAAAACCCCCCATAAATGTTCACCGGCAGGAGCCTTTGTCATGCATTATTCTTTCAGGATCAGGCCTACAAATCCTCTTGTTTGGCATGTTCCTTTGCTAGGAATTCAATGCAATCTCTAACAAATTGTTCTGAATTTTAAGAAGGAAAAGAACATGTTCTACATCAAGATTTTTTGTAAAGGCAATATGTTGTGTGTCTTAAACTGTGCAACCAACCTCTTGCTTATGCAGGGCGTTCATGTGATCTCTTGCATCAATCACAAAGGAGTTCCTCTCATGAGAAAAGTTTGCATGATCACATCCTAATTTTTGAGGCACAATTGGAATCTAGGTTTTCTACGAATTCCCTTCTCATCCCTGCTGCTCTAATAATTTTCTTTCTGGTACATACCATCTTGAAATTCCCATTGCTTTCTTTGGTATCTCAGCCCTAGCCCGGCTTTGTTATCTTTGCCGCTTGTTTCCCACCCCTCCAGGCACGAGTCTCCCTCTGTTCTACTCTTCAGGGACCCTGAACATTCCTCCACAATTGAGTAGCTTTTACTACTAGTTTCTTTTCGTATTTTCTAAACTCTGGGCTATATTCCTCCTGAGAAGAATTTAAAAAAAAAAAAAAAACCTCCAGAAACTCCAGTAGTTTAAACTCTCAGTCTTGAAGCCAAATTCTCTTTTCAAATGGATGGCTTCTGTGGAAGGAAAACCTCGGTCTCCGCTGAAGTCCACAGATTCACAGGCAATTCTTAGGCTGCCTGCTTTCTACTTTGTCAGTACAGCTGAGAACTGTTGCTATTACCGTTTTCTATTTTGCTATGGGGCAAGGTCCTTATGGTATCAGTAAGCTTTGGATCAGAGCCCATGTGGCAGCATGCACAAAAGGTCCACCAGAAATATCTCCTACAGAAGCTCCACTGAAAGAAATGGGAAGTGAGGAAGACTCAGTGCACACCTCCTGTTCATTTCAATAGGACTTGCACAGAAATCATTCCTAGCTCTCAGTGCTGGATTTAGGTACAAGCTTAGTAAGCTACAGCTTAGGGCCTCACATAATGTATTTCCATGTAAAGGTATTTCTAATGCAAATAGCCCTAGTGCAAGATACTTGTTGTTAGATTAATAGTTTCTTGTTGCACCCTTGCCAAGTAAAAATAAAGCTATATTATTTCTATTTTCATTGTCCTTTTTGTTAGAATAATACTTTTTCTTTTTTCTTTTTTTGGTAATGCTATGGGACCTTGACATAGCTGAGAACCTCCAGATATCAGAATCCAGCCCTGCCAGTGCTCTTTGCAGCACCAGGAGGGCCCAGGAGATTACAGGAGGATTTAGCCCTTTACCTTTTGTGACAGCCTCCTCAGCAGGGGCATAGCTATAACTGAACAAGGGAGGGGGGGTACAAATTTTCCTGGGGCCCTGAGGGGGGGCTCCCACCAGCTGGGTGACAGCTCGTTCCTCACTCTTCTCCAGGCATGCTTGATGGTGTATCATGAATACATGAGGCAATTGTAGTATGTATATATAGTATGTTAAAAATGTTTCTGAAAGTATCTCTGTGTGGGCGGAATGTGTTTGCATAGGAATGAGAGAAAGGGTGTTCTGAGAATGTGTTGTTTTTCACCATTCTTCTCACAAGATGGGAAGCCCAGGGGCCCAATCTTTACCTTTTGTCTCAGGGACCATAACAAACTTGCTATGTCCCTGCCCCTTAGCTATTGTTTAGAAAGCTACCAAGAAGGCAAACTGGTGATAGGGGATGGGATCATGGAATTAATTAAGAGCCTCTCTACCCCGCCCTCCACCAATAATTCAAGCATTGGGCCTAATGGCCCTTAGCAATGGTTTTCTAGGATTCCATAAGAACATAAGAACAGCCCTGCTGGATCAGGCCCACGGCCCATCTAGTCCAGCATCCTGTTTCACACAGTGGCCCACCAGATGCCGCTGGAAGCCACAGACAGGAGTTGAGGGCGTGCCCTCTCTCCTGCCATTACTCCCCTGCAACTGGTACTCAGAGGCACCCCGCCCTTGAGGCTGGAGGTGGCCCACAGCCCTCTAACTAGTAGCCATTGATAGACCTCTCCTCCATGAAGTCATCCAAACCCCTCTTAAAGCCATCCAGGTTGTTGGCTGCCACCACATCCTGTGGCAGAGAGTTCCACAAGTGGATCACGCGTTGTGTGAAAAAGTACTTCCATTTGTTGGTCCTAGACCTCCTGGCAATCAATTTCATGGAGTGACCCCTGGTTCTAGTGTTGTGTGAGAGGGAAAAGAATCTCTCTCTCTCCACTTTCTCCATGCCATGCATGATTTTATAGTCCTCTGTCATGTCTATATATTTCCTTGTGAATAAGCCCAGAAGAACTGGAACTTGTAACTGTTGGTCCCTCTCTTCAATTTGTTTCTAAAACTAGGATCTGAAGTGTGACAGGCATATCTAGAACAATGTATACATTCAAAGGTTCAATCTCCAGTTAGAAGGCATCTCCATAAGAACAGCTCTGCTAGATCAGGCCCAAAGCATATCTAGTCCAGCATCCTGTTTTGCACAATGGCCCACAAGGTGTCCCTGAGATGCCCACAAAGGAAAAGGTGAGGCCATGATTTCTCCCACTACATCTAGTTTGGCTGTTGAATGGATCAATTCATTATAATGCAACTCCTTATGTTAGTTGTCCTTCCTCCACATCTTGGATTACGCTCTGCCTATGCACAAAAGAGCTTTGAAAGAACAATGACCCAACACACCAGAAACAATTGCTCAAAAGCTTACTGAATTATTGTTTATAACAACATTTATGGTGTAAGGGTTTTCCACTGTTATAACTGAGTCTTGCATTTTTTTCCTGATAAGGGTTAGGGTTTTATATATAATTCATATATAAAATATATTTGAATTACTTGTGTTGGACTATCACTGAGGAGACCCAAGTTCAAATCCCACTCAGCCATGAAACTCACTGCTTAGTCACTTATATCTCAGCCTGCTTCACAGGGTTGTTGTGAGCATAAACATAACCATGTATGCCACTCTGGGTTCATTGGAGGAAGAGCAGAATATAAATGTGAGTAAGTAAGTAAATAAATACTGAGAATATAAATTCGGCAATTACTTCTTAGGGACACTCTTTATCAAACCATTTATTTTTCCTAATCCAATTTCTTCGAGAACCTGTATTGCTCTGGAATTTAAGAGTTTTGTGGGGAAAAGTGTCTAACTGGGAATATAGGATGGACTCAGTATTACAGGGCTCAGTCACTGCAGTTGTCTTCTTTGACAAGGACTGGGAATTCAAAAGACAGGGAACTTCTTGTTGCACCTTCTCTGTCCATCTAATCCTGTGATGCCTGTAAGTAAGTGCCATGTTAGAATATTTAACACTGCTACAATCCAGCTTGCTTGAGGCAAACTCAATGGTTACTGTGATGGGAAGATGATAACTTTCCAACCATCCAGCAACATGAAAAGCTTTAACAAAAGAGCTTTGAAAGAACCATAAACTTCTGAACAGGAGCAACACTCTCTTTGCACCTCTGCATAAAACATGAACATCAATTTTGGTTAATGTTGCTCTGAACTCCTAATCATCAGGCATGATAGATGATTTTTCCTGGTGTTCGAACATTTTGTTTTATTTTTTTTCCCCAAGTGGTCATTTTATAATCACAATAAATGCTCTGGGCCAAGGGGTAGTGCTGATTAATCCACACCTCAGCTGTGCAAGAAGCAGGAGGTGAAATGCACCCAAGGTGTGCATTAATGAGCCCTCCTGTACAGTCTGTCATGTCTTACTGTTTAATTAAATCCCAAACCAAATAGTTTTGAAGAGAAGGTTAGGAACGAACATTTTTAATGTTCTTCCCCCACCCTTCTTTAAATGATCTTCTTCACCAAGCAGGAGGGGGGAAAACAAGATATATTTAGAACAATATTTTAATTTGTGATACTTTGCTCGATTAGATGAAAAGAATGTAATGTTTTTAAAAAGAGGGAGAGAAATGTGATTAAGATGCTTAAGTGAACAGTATATTACATGAAATTTCTGATCATAAAGAAAGGTAATATCTACTCAAAATTATAATTTCTGTACTTCGAAATCATCTCAGCAAGAATTATCTACCCATATCAAATTGTAGCACTTGTCAAAATCAACTGTAAAGCAGCTCAAGTGCTCTTCTGAATCAACAAAACAGATGTATAGCGATGTGAGGTTGCAGTGAGATGGAAATAAAAGTGAACTATATGCCAGTCATTGCCCTTAATCTCTTGAACCCAACACTTAACAAAGTGGATATCACAGGTCTTTGAGACACTATTTATAATGGGGGGAGGGAGGAATCAAGGCTTGAATCTTAATAATATATGCAAAAACACTCTATCAAATTATTTGCTTCTGGTTCTGTTAGACTGCAAAGCTCACCAGGACTCTCTCATAAACACAAATGAAGGGGAAGATTAGAATAGATTACTCCAGGCATCTCCAAGGTCAGAGAGAACTCTGGTTTTCTATAGAAAATTAGCTCTCACCCTGAGTGAAAAGATGCCAAATAATTTGGCTAATTCCACTGTGTCTGATGTTTTCACAGGAATTAAACTGAAATTTCAAAGAAAACCTGTGGTTGTAGTCAGGGAAGACAGGCCCAAACTTTGCAAAATCAAAAGCATAAACAGGCCTCAGGAAGAGTGAGAGAAGTGTCGGTAGTTCTCTGGCAGACAACAATAGTGTTGAATATCATGTCATTCAGACATTATTAAAAAGGAGGCTGTACCTGAGTGCAGCTTCCAGAAGTTATTGGAAGTCTCGTTCTTCGTGTCAATCATTCAACTCTCACAATGAGCCCCCCACACTTACAGCATTCATCTGAAGTGAACACTATAAGCGTGATGACAGGCACTTCCATGAGCAAGAGAGTCAGGTGCCCAACTCTCTCACTCACAGAAGCATCCTCCATCACGCTTACAGTGGTTGTCTCATCAGTGGTGAATGCTGTGTGTGGGGTGAGAGTTGAATGGTTGCTGTGTTGGGTGGGACTTCCAGTAAGTTTTCAGAGGCTAAACTCAGTTACTGCCTCCTTTTTACTAATGTCTGAATGAGGCTAATGTTAGAGGTAGAAGGGGATACTTCCTTTTGAAGTGATGAAAGCCTCACACAGTGATCTCCCTTCCTTTCAGTGGAGAAGTGTTTGAAAAGGTGTGCAAGCACACATGCAAACACACACAATGTGACATATGCTGAAGCTGCCCCCTCAGAAAGAATGCTTGAGTTCAAGCCACCTCTCTGAAACTGCACTGACTTTCATTTCGTGGGTCATTTCAGGCAATGCATGCAACAGAAGAGACAGGCTGCATTTGCACGTAACATGAAACTGGAGGTTGGCAAACCCGCATGTTTAAATTCTAAACTGTAAAGTGCACTGCAGATGTTCGTCCAACCACCTTCCAGAAACCTCTGGTAACAGGAGAGGGAAGCCCCTCTGTGCTGCTTGGCTGCCATGGTCGATCCCAGCAAGCTCCATGGCCAGACTGTAGGCAAAGCATCAGCATGTCAGCAGAGTGGCCACAACTGGCCGTGATCTTGAAGGGGGCATGCATTTTCAGAGTGGTCTGCCAATCCTCGGCATGGAAAGGGCAATTAAATCCCTTTAAATGTCATGCCATGCCAGCACTTCTCCTGATAGTGATGGCACCGCTGCGCTCCTAAGAGCCCTGCACCAAAATATTCCCACACAGGCACGATTGTGGGGGGAGGGACTTCCCCCTGTTACTCAGGAAAGAGAAGGGAAAATGATAAGTTCCTAGGAGGGGGGTATGTATATGAGGGAGGGCAAAGGACGCTGGGGGTCTGTCCCGCTGTGATCTAGTATGCTCTTGTGTGGGATCACCTTGACAGAGCAGTGCATGGAGACTAAACCACACTCCTGCTCCTCTGGCAGCTTGCTGCTGGTGGGTTATCCCTCTCATGAGAGGACCAGTCTACTGGGGAGGACCATGGGGTTTAAACCCTAGGTCTTCTTGTGGACTGTGCACTTTCGAGCTAACCCCCAAAGGGGGCCTGCTTGTATGGGGCACCCACTCTACCTGGTAAAAGATAGAACTTTTGCACTGCAATCCTCTCTTCCCCTGGGAAGCTTTGCATGCGCCCAAAGGAGATTTTGATGCTCCATGTGTCATAAAGAACCATCTGCGGGGACAGGGGTGTCTGCCACAGATGGTGGTAACAATGGGTGAAGGAATGTATCTTTACTCCCATTCAAAATTCCTGGGTTTGGTCTGGCATTGCGCCACATGCAGAACTGCTGGTGCAGGGAATCACAGGAGAGGGGAGCGCTGATTTCCAGCAACCCCAGGAGAGCAGGGTTGCCAGCAACCCCAGGAGAGCAGGGTTTGTGGCACAAGAAAGGGTGCAGATGTCTACATGGGCTGATGGGGACATGCTTTGACAGCTACTTGGTGGCAATAGGGACAGGGAGAGAAGTTACCAGGGCAATTTTCCCTGTCATTTTCCTCCACAGAGCAACCTGGTTTGATACAGAGCCTAATGGCGCTTCACTCTCATGAGAGAGAGAGCTGTCCATGGTGGAAGGAGTTGTTTTGTCATCACACATTATTAGCGCTTGTGGCAGACACTCCTGTCCCCGCAGACGGTTCTTCTTATGAGCTGTGAGTGGGCATTCCCATGGGTTGGCACTCTTTTAGTGAATGTGGTCCGCCCTGGGTCAGCATCCAACCTCATTGCGTATGTGGAATCAACCCTTTCACTGGAGTAATGCTGATCCTGCTGCCCGGCCCTGCTCATGAGTAAACCTAGGGAGCACAAATGTCCCTGAAGGGGAAGGGCCTGAGCCCCGCATCCCCAACCTTTTTGTGCAAAGAATAGAAATTGGATGCCCAATAATCCCTGTTTTGCACAGTTTTTAAAACCCAATACCGTGTCCTCCCTCCTACCCAGCCATATGTTCCCATCCTGGTGCTGTGATTAGGTGTCCTGCCTATGTTGCCACCTGGAGTGTTTGTGCTTCTCAGGGAGTGAAGCACTTTAATGTCCACCCTGTCATCCTGTCCCTGTTCCCTCTTGCTTGCCAGAAGTGGGGGAGAAGGAAAAGAATGGGAATGGGGAATACCCCTGTGTGACTTTGCCACTCGACAGGCCAGACTGACAAGCTTGGGATGGGATGTGGTGGTGTCCATGTTGCCAGGCTACCACAGTGGGGGATAGGTGACAGGAGGGGCTGGACTTACGCTTGAAGAGGTAGCCAGCAAGAACTGCCAAAGGCATGGAGAGGGTGCAGTCCTGGGTGGGTCTGTGCCACCATCTCTATTATTGCAGTTTCAAAACCAGAATGAAACTGTGGTTATGGCTGCATCCGGTTTCGGATGTAATGCTTTGGCAGCCAAACCAGTCTTGGTGGCAAACCTTTGTGAAAACTGAAGGTTCAGATTGGAGTTTGGCAAGCCAAACTGCAGGTCGCTTTTAGCTTGAAATTGTAGTTGCACAAACCCAGATGTACTGGGTTTCCATCCTCTGTCCCTTTTAACTCCGGTTTCAAGTTAACGTCTGAATTCAGCCATAATTTCACTCAGAAACAAATGTATGAATCAGCTCAATCAGTGTTTATGTGAATGTCAGCATTAAGTGTAACAGTAGACATGAACACAAACAACTATTAGTATGGAACATGGGGTGCAGGGCACATACTCCCTTTTCCCTGTCTTAATGGACAAAAAGGCACCTTTTAAATGTGGTGATTCTCTATTTAGCAGTGGGAGAGTAACTGACCCTATCCACCCTCAGCACAGTACCTCCAGTGACTGCTGCTGGTGTCTATCTTACGTTTCTTTTATATTGTGAGCCCTTAGGGGACAGGGATCCATCTTATTTATTTATTATTTCTCTATGTAAACCGCTTTGGAAACTTTTGTTGAAAAGCGGTATAAAAATATTTGTTGTGAATTTCATTTATCTGGTACATATGACTTGGTACATACTATGGGCTCCTGGATACCAGAATGAAATAAGGAGGAGAGGGGCACAAGGATACACGGACTTCAACAAATGGAGGCTGTGGATCTAGATGGCAGCAGGTACAAGGAAGGTATGTAGAACAAAGGTCCAGGATCATGCTTGCGATCTTGAATGCCTAGGGGCCCAAGTTCTTTCCCTAAGATCTGCATATGTGAAATCATTTTCTATCCAATATCTCATGTTCTGGCCACATACAGCTCCATGACTAGCAATTATTTAACTCACACTACTTGCCTCATACAGCGTATAACTGTTTGGTCAATTTATCACTTAACTTGCCCAGCTGGACCTAGTTTCTACACTAAGCTAAATTGTAACATGCATTTTAGCTTTCTAGGGAATTACTGGGGAAGTAGATAATGTCACATGGGCTCTTGAAAGCCGCTCTATTTTTGCAGAATGACTTTACTGCTTTTATTTTATTTTATTTTGTATTTCCATTTTCCCCCTGACTTTGGCTATTCTGTGCAATGCTAAGCAAAACTGCATTATCTGTATCACTCTCCTACTTACATTGTTGTTCCCAAAGGTTTACTTGTAACATTCACAGCACCATTTATTTTTCTCCTTTTCCCTCACTGTCATTTCTGTACAGATTTAATACAACAGAAACATGGCTTCCACTGAGAGCTACAGGTAGCACCGTTCCAAAGTTCCCTATAATTGGTGTCTGCCATGCCAGCTGACAGCAAGTTATGTAAATCACAGCAAGGACCCTACAACCCCTAAAGGCATGAATATATTTTTTTTATTCAGTGCGGAGGATAATTACAGAATCTTAGTAATAGTACCCTCTACCGAAGGGATCACCTTACCCAAGCAAAGTCAACCTTTTTAGGCTGGCCGTGTTCCGTTCTGCAGTTTAAACCACACTGCTGAAGATCCTTGTGAAGGACAGTACAGCAAGCCACCATATATTAGGTAAGATTAATTTCAAGAATGCTTTCTTATCTTTCTGGCAAAGCCACATGCTGCCGTTTATGTTTACCAGAAGCAGTAGCAAGCTAGTAGCTTTGAATGAAGGTTTTCTTGATTCCATTTGTAAAAAGAAGACACGTTTACCTTTGTTAATTCAAGTGTATAGAGCCAATAGGCCATCACAATATGTTAGTCTACATGATGAGGAAATAGTACCACTGATAATCAGATGAAACGTTAGGCATTGTCTAACCTGTCTCTTTAATTTCACTGAGACTACTTTGAGTAATTTACCTCATCATGTCAGCCGTGCACATTTACAACAAAATTATATCCTGTTATCTGGTCCTGATAATAGTCAGTGCTTTTGGAACACCCTGAGATACAGTCACTGCTGGCATCACTGCCATGGCCCCCAAAGAAGCAACACTTAGCACACCCTAAAACTCAGCCCAGCATCTCTACTATGCCTTTCCCTAGAACAGTTGCTGCAGATAGAAGGGGGAAAGTGCTCTGAAAAGAGCTTGCAAATAAATATAAGGCAAGAACTTGTCAGAGTATCCAAATGCTCCCGCAGATTCTCATCGTCTTTTCCTCTGGAATCTTACAGAGATGTCACACAGGCAAAAGGGTCCTGGCATGATTTCCACTGAGCCACATACTGCCCAGCTCTTGCTTTCCATGGCTAACTCACAACTTTTAAGACTACTTGTCTAGCAAATGTGAGTTGATCAAGGAAAGCAAGAACTGGCCAGCAGATGGTGCAGCGGAAAGTGCACAAGGAATCTTCTGCCTCTGTGACTTCCCTGTCAGATGAGATTCCACAGGAAAAGACAAGAAGGCTCTGCAGGAACATTTGGATGTTCTGTAAGCCTTAAACTTATTTGCAAGCTCTTTTCAGAGCATATTTTGTTTTCATCTGGAAAAGCCTCAGTAGGGACCTCTACTGGTAGGAATGCAAATGCCACCTTTAGCAGAGATCCTGAATTAGCAGACTTCTGAATCAGCTTGGAGGCCGCCAATGTGACAAAAGATCAGCTGGTCAAGAGCTGGAACAGTAGACAACCTTTTGAGGAAGAAGAGGGGCCAAGAGAGGGATCATAAGTTGATAATTAATTCCAGGGAAAGTTGGCACAGTTAGGACAGATAAGTCTGAGTGGGGCAGGGAGAGTTTACAAGTAGTGGTGGTATAGTGCAAATAGAGTAGAACAGCTCGTTGGTGAAAATGAACACAGGTGTCTTGATCCTAGAAATTCCCTTGACCTATAACTATAAATGGATGTTGGGTACATGGTGTAGAACAGTGCTCCCCTTCTTGAAGAAGAGGGAGCCTGGATTAGCCTGGTATCCCCTGCTAACTTGGCAAAGAGGCACCTTTTAACACTGTGATTCTCTTTATTTAGCAGGGGGAAAGTAACTGGCCCTATCCACCCCCATTACAGTACCTCCAGTGACTGTTGCTGGCGTCTGTCTTATGTTTCTTTTGAGATTGTGAGCCCTTTGGGGACAGGGATCCATCTTATTTATTTGTTATTTCTCTGTGTAAACCGCCCTGAGCCATTTTTGGAAGGGCGGTATAGAAATTGAATTAATAATAATAATAATAATAATAATAATAAGAAGAAGAAGAAGAAGAAGAAGAAGAAGAAGAAGTTGTTGTTGTAATCACCATGACTCTACTTTAACAAATACTAAAAAAAACAGGCCTCGGATACCAAACATCTAAAACATCAAGTAAAAGAAACCATCTGCTGTACATGGACGATCTGAAGTTGTATGGAAAGAAATTGAATCACTGCTAAACACTGTCCGTATATGCAGTAGCGCTATAGCAATGGAGTTTGGACTAGGTGCTGCATGAATAATGAAAAATAAGAAAAACAGAAGGAATAGAACTGCCCAATGGAAGCAACATCAAGAACCTGGAAGAGAAAGAACATTACAAATATTTGGGCATTCTCCAGTCTGATAACATTGCACACACTGAAGTTAAAAGAAAAATTGGAAGTGAATACATCAGGAGAGTTAGAAAAATCCTAAAGTCCAAGCTCAATAGCGGGAACACCATACAAGCCATAAACACCTGGGCTATACCTACTATCAGATACACTGCAGGAATAATAGACTGGACCCAGGCAGATGCTAGATCGTAAGTCCAGGAAAATAATGACCATCAATCATGCTCTGCACCCCCGCAGTGATGTAGATAGGCTATACCTCCCTCGCAGCTCAGGTGGAAGAGGAATGCTGCAAGTCTATCAAAGAGTAGAGGAGGAGAAAAGAGGCCTTGAAGAATATATCAAGGACAGTGAAGAAGATGCAATTAAAATGGTCAAGAACGCAAAACTATTCAACACCAATGAAACAAAGCAGGCCTACAAGAAAGAACAAGTCAAGAACCGAGCAGAAAAATGGAAAAATAAGCCACTGCGTGGTCAATATTTGCACAATATAATTGGAAAATCAGACATCACCAAGACCTGGCAATGGCTTAAGAATGGCAACTTGAAGAAAGAAACAGAGGGTTTACTACTGGCTGCACGAGAACAAGCACTAAGAACAAATGCAATAAGAGCCAAAGTTGAAAAATCAACAACAAACAGCAAGCGCCGCCTTTGTAAAGAAGCAGATGAAACAATGGACCACCTAATCAGCTGTTGTAAAAAGATCGCACAGACTGACTACAAACAAAGGCATGACAAGGTAGCAGGGATGATACACTGGAACATCTGCAAAAAAATACAAGCTACCTGTAGCCAAAAATTGGTGGGATCATAAAATTGAAAAAGTTCTATGAAATGAAGATGCAAAAATATTATGGGACTTCTGACTAGACAAACATCTGCCACACAATACACCAGATATAACTGTAGTCGAGAAGAAAGAAAAACAAGTTAAAATAATTGACATAGCAATACCAAGGGATAGCAGAAGGGAAGAAAAAGAAATTAAAAAAATAACAAAATACAAAGATTTACGAATTGAAATTGAAAGGCTGTGGCAGAAGAAGACCAAAATAATCCCAGTGGTAATTGGCGCCCTAGGTGCAATTCCAAAACAACTTGAGGAGCACCTCAACACCATAGGGGCCACAGAAATCACCATCAGTCAATTACAAAAAGCAACATTACTGGGAACAGCCTATATTCTGTGACGATATCTATAATAATAACAGCAACAACATTGATAATAAAATTCAGCCATCCCAGGTCCTTGGGAAGGACTCGATGTCTGGACAAAACAAACCAGTCAATAAAACCTGTCTGACTGTGTAGCAATAATAATAATAATTCCCCAGTTGCATTTTTGATCACTTGGTTGATGAGGGGAACTATGTGAAATAGTGAAGCAGCAGCAGGAGCACCTGTTATTATTTCCCCCAGCTGCTATTTCTCTGATCCTATTCACACATACTCCAAGATCTTCTCCCTGGTAGAGATCCAAAGATGTGCTGTGTAACACGAAGGATCAAGTGCAGATAAGATTAAACACTTCTCCACCATCTTTTCCCCACTTCATATATATCCCTCCCGATCTGTTTTTTGTTAAAAAGAAAAAAAGAAAAAAGAAGTTGTTTAATTTGACACTTATTCTCAGCCCTACTGCAACTTGTGTGTGAATATGCACTGCACTTCTAAGCTGCAGAGTAGCAACTAAGAAACCAAGAAGAGACTGTATTTGTTAGGACAGTGCTGGTGGAGGGGGTTCATGCTTCACTCAGGAGAGTGTGATACTGCACTTCTGCAAATGCATCTAAAGGCTGGAACATGCCAGGGATGACAGTGATTCTCATCTGTCAGAGACATCTATGGGATTACTCCCCTCTTTTTAGCAACAACTGAACAGCACTGTCAAAGTCCAACACGTGTGCACGCATGGGCTACACAGCTGCTAAATATGTATTTGATAGACTGAGGGTTTTTTGAACATAGAAGAGGCAAAAAATAGTGATTTGTACCTAAGCTGGAACTAGAAGATCATCTAGCTATCATGATGGCTAGTAATCTGGTGTACGTGGTAATCATATGTTTGCAGTACATTCAACTGGAAGCAGAACTTGATCATCACTTGTATCTATTTGCATTTTTAGTGCTTCTGCGTGACTGATCTACTAGAACACCCATGTATTTATTTATATTTCTCTTTAAATGAAATGAATGACCTTCTCTTATTTCCATGTTCTGTGAGGATCTACTGGAAAAGATTGAACAGAAAAGGCACCTTGCCACAAAATTACAGCCCAAAGATTTGACACTGGGAAAGAGTGAAACACGTCCAGATGATAATGGACCCGCAGCTTATTTTTCAGATGTTAAAGTGACTTAACAGTTCATTTATTTACCATTGCTAAGACTTCTCTAAGGCTGCCAGAGAGCCATAGAAACACTTTTTAAAATCCATGAAAAGTGTCATTATTTCTCCCTCACTGTCCAAAAATCAAGCTGCAATAGCACAGTTGCAAAATGTCTCTTGAGATTCCTAAACCAAGAATGTGTTGGGCCTGGAATATTCACTCCCTTTTGTCATTTGACTCCATAGATAGTAGAGTGAATAATACATATTTTACCTCATTATCCAAGACTCCAAACTGAAGGTTAGATTTAGGCTAGTTTTGAATGAGCCGTAAGCCTTTTTCCAGGTTGAAGTCATTATTGTCTGGAAAAAAATATTGGAGGAGGGGGGGAAAGAGAAACAAGTGTTATAAAATTTTTGCATCACCCGAGGTTATGTCAAATGAGTTATGATACAGAATACTGACTTTGACATGAAGCATCACATCAACTAAAAAAATTTAAATAAAAAAGGAAAGGGGGTGGGGAGTGGAACTCAGCAAGGTTATATTCCAAAATTGTGGTATGGTTAACTTCATGGGTTGGAATTGTTTTTCTACCTTTTTAATGACCTTTCATATAAAAGGTAGCTGGTGCTCACGCGCACGCACACACACACACACACACACACACAATTTTGGGCCTGCTCAAAACTTTTCACAGTTAATTAGTAATGCATGTATCAAAACACTCACCCTACCTCTGGGCCCTGGGGGATTGTCCTGTTTCACTGTAACTGATTTATTTTTTAAGGTTGTTTGGCACATCTCCACCAAAAATGCTTCCAAGGAACTTTAGTTCAGCATCAGCTGGGAAAGATCAACTTCACATGCTGACATACAGAGGTGGCTTTTGGAAGATGGAGGCCTCTAGTTTGACAGATCAATGGGAATCAGTTAGCTCTGTTTGAGTCCATAATACGCTAAATGCTACCATTCACGGTTTTAAACCTCTTAAAGGAAAATAGGCCTCACCTAGTTACCTTGCTATGCATTTCCTAGGCCAGGAACATGAAAGTTATGTATACTCATTGTTTTTTTCCATAGGAAAGTTCATGGAAAATAATTTTTTAAGTAGTTTGTGAAACTACTAAACAGTAGTTTCTAAACAGTAGTTTCACAAACAAACAAAAAAATCTCCACAGATGAACAATATATTATCTTAAGTCTTCAGTGAGTTAATCATGTTTTCTCTGTCAGTGTTTCAGGGGAAAATGTTTACAATGGGATGTAACAACTTAAGCTAAACCACTAAACATTTGGATTAGGTTCCAGTTCAGGTTCATTAGTATTGTTTAACTCTTTGATTCAATTCTGCTTCTGATACTAACATTAAAATGAGGTTTAGTAACTGGTTCAACCACTCTGTACCATTTTTGACTGATTTAGATGTATTTATGCATATTATCAAATGCTTTTGCTTTCAATGCACAGATAACTATTGCAATTATGATTTCTTTTTAAAAGAAATAAAAACACTTAAATTGGCTGACATCCAGACTAATGAAGCACTGGTGCAGTGAATGCACCACATATACTATGAGGGATTGGCCATTTTCATCAATCTCCCCTTCCTTCTGAAATCCACTGTGACTCCTGAAAATATATCCCTGAGGGCTGTGTGTCCCTCAGGGACATAGTGGGATTCAAGAAGGCACAGTGGGCTTCAGAAAGGGGAGGCAGATGAAAATCACACCTCTCTGTACAGGGCTGGCGGAAAGTGGTAAGCGAGGATCACATGGCAGGGCAGCACATGCTGCTCCCATCCCCACTGCACCTTTTCCCCATCATTCCCTTAATTCTTTCCTAGGCTCACCTAACTTAACCCTAACCCTGGCATGACCCAGGCCATGCAGAGGCCCATTGCGCAGGCACAGTGGCCTCTAAAATGGCCACCGTGCCAGGGGGGAGGGCCCCCAAAGAGGCCAAAGAATGTTTGCAACTAAAGGAGGCTGGAGGGAGGAAGGTGAACCACCACAGACTCCCCCCCCCACTGGCCACCTCAGATAACTCCCCCAACAGGGCTAGGTTTGGGGGGGTTAAGCTCACAAACACCCCCCCCCCCGGACTGAACCAAACCGGAAAGGGGGTGCCGGACTGAACTGGCCTGGTCCGATTTGGGTCCAGTTTGGACTTGAATTGAACCAGACCATCTGGTTCCAAGCACTTCCCTAGTAGGAAGTGCTTGGGCATTCTCACCTACATACTGAGTCAGACCATTGGTCCATCTAGCTCAGTATTTTCTACACAGACTGGCAGTGGCTTCTCCAAGGTTGCAGGCAGGAATCTCTCTCAGCCCTATCTTGGAGATGCCAAGAAGGGAACTTGGAACTTTTTGCAGGCAAGCATGCAGGTGCTCTTCCCAGAGCGCTCCCAACCCCTAAGGGGAATTTTAGTGATCAGTCACTGAACAGCTCCTCCTTCCCCTAAAGACTGAACCAGAAGTGTACCCTGCCCTGATTGACAGGCTCTTACCTCTAGGGATCAGGCACTCAGCACACAGTGGTGTGTGGAAATAGTTTTTTTTGTGCAGAAAATATATATTTTGTGCAGTTGAAGCTAGGCTGGGCTTGCAGCTGGACGTGTGGCCAGGAAAATGGCTGCAGAAAGCAGGACTGCAGTGTTCAGAAGATAAGACTGTGGGGCTTGAATTATCTCCTGGAGTTTAGAGTGAGTTCAAGCGGGAAGGAAGCCAGGGTTTTTGGCCTCTGGAAGTTTAGCCTAGGGAATAGTTTGTTAGTCAGTTTGAATTTGACTTTTATTTTCCTTTTCTGTGCTCTGTATATCTTTTCAACTGGTCTAGGACTGTGTGCCTGTAATGTAACTAAGCCTGTAACGTAACCAGTGCCCATCCATCCGGTCCATGTAAACTTTTAAGGGTGCTTTTGTATTTTCTTACATCCATATTCTTTGCAACTGGGCAACCATGATTTTTAAAGTGTGCCACTCCAATATCAGCTGGAGTGCTTTTTGGAAGGAACCTTGTAATCTACTGAGTATTTTTACCTGTAGCTAAAATCTGATAAAGCCTCAGATGGAAACAGTCTGTAGTATTTTTAATAAAGTTTATTTTCCTTCTTTTCTTTTTTTCTGCTCTTTACAATTTTAACTAGCCTCTTTGAGTGCATTTTAACTCAGGAAAGTGGGGCTGGAAAGGGGTTTACTCTGATGCAAACATGTCTCAATTTGGTCATTCAGCCACCAGGTTTTCTCACCACATGTAAGCTTGCATGTGGAAGGTTTTTGTACTTCTCCAGTAGTGAGAGAAGGAGAGTCTCCCTGGAAATTCATGCAATCCAGTGGGGGTGGGGAATAAGCTCTGTTAAAAAATATGCTGTGGTGAATAAGGTATTGGAGAAACAGGAAAGTTTAAAGGAACAGTCTTTGTAGGTGAAAGCATAGAGAGGGGATGATTCAGCTCCCCCCCCCCTTCCCTTCACATGGGCTTGCTTTAGGACAAAGGCTGGATTAAATCCATTAAGGAATATTTTACAGTGCTCACATGTAGTCTCCCTTTCAAATGCAAACCTGGGCATAACCTGCTTAACAAAGGGAAGAATTCATGCTTGCTACCACAAGACCTCTCCTCCCATGTGCCCCATACAAAGCTGCTGCTGCAGCAGCTTTGAGAGGTTAGAATGTCCACACCCACCCACCTGTCCTCTTCATTATTATAGCTTGTAGGGAATGAAAGAGGGCTGTGAGATGATTTCTGTAAAATACATAGTACAGATGAGCCCAAAGCGTTTCATGGAGATGTGCATTTTGATTTGGCTACAAAACATTTTGTGTCTGAAAATGGCACTTTTAGATGTTTTGTACACTTACTGAAAAAGAAAAATGCCACAACGAAGATTTTTGTAGCCGAATTGAAATAACCCCATTTTGGAAACGAAGCTTTGTTTTTCGGAAAAAAATTCAGACCTGTTTTGCAATCATTAGCAGTCGCTCAAGAGTCTCCCTTTAGTTCTTCTGATGTCGATTTGAATTTCCCACCCTTCAGACCTACAGATCGGCAGGCGAAAGCAGGGCCAAATGTGACAGGGAGTTTCCGGAGCAGCAGGGACATGGACAGGGAGCTTGGTTTGCCAGCCCAAGAGCTCCTTAGTGCGGGCGGCAGCGGGCACAATTGTCCCAAGGGTGACACACAGCCATCATGGGTGTTCAGTGGATGGCGGAGTGAGGAGGCGGCAGTGGCAGGCCCTGGCAAAGGTGGGCGAAAATGACGGGGAGGGAAGGAGGGAGTCCAGTGCAAGGGAGAAAATGGACAAGAGAATGGACTGGGGAAGGAGAACAGAACAACGGTGAATGGGGAAGGGACTGGGGCAGAAGGCAGAGGAGTAAGCGTCAGGGAGATTGGCAGCCTGTAATTTTGCTTCAGTTTTGGATCAAGTCGGCTCCGAAACCAAAAGTTTGGGGTTGCGGAGGGCTTCATTTCAGAGCCTATCCAAATTGTGGGGGCTTCAGATTCGGTGGAAAACAAAACAAAACAAATTTGTAATGCACACCCCTAGCATTTTGGCACTTCTTCCAACAGGTGCCAAAATGCTTCAGCTTCCTGGTGCCAAAACACTTTGGTGTGGGGCAAGGGATTCCCTTAAGAGGAAGCGTGTAGGTCCTACCTGCCCATCCCCTAAGCCCCTGCAGCCCTGCACTGCCCCAGTGTGGGATTGTTCAACCGGAAATACCTCAGTGGAAGGGACAGCTTGTAACACTTTGCCCTTTAAAATGCCATGCCACAGCAACGGGATGCTTCCCCAGCATCCCTCGCGCTGTGTCGGCACATAAATGGCATCAGCGCATGCACCAGCACCATTTGCAGGTCCAGCAAGCTGTTGCTTGAAAGGGCAGGGAAGGAAGCCCCAAAATGCTTAACACGCTGCCCCCCCGCCACAGACAATCCTTGCTGTTGGTCTGGTCTGTTCATATGCCCAGACGTACAGCTGCCTCCTTGGGCATCGCTGAGGGTGGTGGGCTCATGCCTGAGGAGGCACTCCCCTGATGCCAGCTGGGAGTCCCACAATCTCCCAGCCCCAGCTGCAAGCAGGACAAAAAAATAGGGCTAAGGGAGTGCTAACTCCTTTAACCCCATTCAAGAAGGGGCTGGCTTGGTAGGTTTGCTGCCGAGGTATCTCCGCGATTGGGTGTGATCCTGGCAGCTCTCGTGCATGGTGGTTGTCAGGCTTGGCTTCATTAGCCCAGTTTTGTCTGCGCATGAGAACAGCCTCAATAAATATTTTGGTGATGAGGGGGTAGGCATCGTGCACCACTGAGGCTATGTGCGCACAATCACAGTGATCCTGGTTAAAGAGTTAAATAGGATCACTGAGTCCTGGAGAGCTGACTGTGAGAACCCAGAATTTCCAGACAATTCTGGTCATACAATATGGTTAGCCAGCATTTTAACCAGGATAGATCATCATGATTCTGTCCTGGTTAAATGCTGGTTAACCACAGAGGTCTGACCAGGATTGTCCCCAATCTGGTTTCTTAGAATCAGCTCTGCAGGGCTCAGCTATCCTGGTTAACTCTTTAACTAGGATCACTGTGATTGTGTTACTGCAGCTTGAGAGGATTGTTTTGAGTGGGCCTTTGGATCAGAAGATGCCTTCCATAGGGAGTATGTCCTTGGACTCCAGTTCCCTCTCCCTGTGGGATCAGAGCTGGCATCTGCATTCTGCCCTCTGCTGCCATGAACATTCCCCAGTGGCCGAGGGAAATGCATTTGTGAACCTGTAGCTGGTCTGGGGGAATGTGGGTGGTGGTGGTGTTTAAAGATTGTTCCATATGCCACTATTTTCCTGCAAAGGGGGGGATCTTTACCATTGGCAAAGACCCTTTCCTACTGTGTATTCCCTCACATTTCAGCCCCTGGGATGTCCACATACAGATGGCGAAGACCCAAGCATTGGTTCGGACAATATTTTTCCAGCCCAAATGATTAGGTGGGGGGAGCATGACAAATGCATACCCATCCTGATGTCTTTCAGGATGTCCTGAATTCAACCCAGTGCATTCCTTTATTGCAGGTGGAACAGCTGTTCAGACAAACCAGCCCCATCCCCACCCCAACATGCAATATAGGAATGCCAGAAAGGATTCAGGACATCCACAAAAGAAATCATGATCCCAGTGCATTCACCTTTCAGTTGCGTGGGCCAGAAAAGTATAATCCAAACCAGATGTATGATTGGCACTCCCAGGGCTGGAGCCACCATTGGGCGAAAGCGTTCAAAAAACCCAAGCCGCCAATGGTGAGAAGCCGCTGAGAGAGGCCTGCCCTGTGTGGCTCGGGCTCCATAGAAGCCCAGAGCAAACTCCCCCCTCCCACGCCCGGGCCTCCGAGAGCCCGGGCAAACTTTCTGCCAAGTATTTCAGGCAGCTCCGACTGCCTAATAGAATGTTTTTCCCTTCCTCTCCCTCTCTGGAGGGAGAGAGAGGGGAAAACGTCCTATTAGTCAGCCGACCCTGCCTGAAATGACGCTCCGAGAGCTCGTTCGGGCTCTCGGCAGCCCAGGCCACGCCCCCTTGCACATGGCAAAGTCACATGACAAGGGGCGTGGCCTGGGCTGCCGAGAGTCCGAACGAGTTCTCAGAGCGTCATTTCAGGCAGGGTCGGCTGCCTAATAGGATATTTTCCCCTCTCTCTCCCCTCAGAGAGGGAGAGGAAGGGAAAAACGTTCTATTAGGCAGTTGGAGCTGCCTGAAATACTTGGCAGAAAGTTTGCCCAGGCTCTCAGCAGCCCAGGCATGGGTGGGGGAGTTTGCTATGGGCTCCTATGGAGCCCAAGCCACGCCCCGTGCGCATGACGCCACGCACACGGGCATTTCGGAAGGGGCCGCCGAGCGGGGCTGGACACAGGCCGCCGCTCGGCTGGCTCCATGCCTGGGCACTCCCAATTACTTTAAAGCCGTCTCAAGAAACCCTAAATTTGATCAAAGTAATAGAGCTGGGGAAGGGAAGGTTCTGGGAAACCATTTCTCTCAGTGTTGGTTTCCTGATCGAAATGACTCCCTAGAAGCTTCTATTAGCCCCAAAGTTGGAAAGGAAGATAGACCTAATACCAATTTGATCAGCAAAAGGACACATAGCGTGAACCCTATCCTTCGGCCTCACTGCTCTGATCAAACTTAGACCCTCCCTTTAAAGTTAAAATGAAAACATTAGGAGATCTAATTACAGTCCTCCTCTGTCATGTGCAGTTTGGCTCTAAGAATCATCTTTACAGTCATATGCACACACCCAAATGCATAAAGGCCAATTCATAAACCCTTAAAAGCAGACTAAAATGTGGGCAGCTGTGAAATAAATGTGGGTGTGAGGTTAAACGAATCTGTACTTGCTTTACTCACATAGGTGCTGGTGTTTTAATGTGGGAAGACATTCCTCACTATTTATCAAGCATTGGGGACCGGGGTTATTGGGGAGTTTTGTGAGGGCACAGAAAAATATCCATGGTCATTGAAAACTCTGAGACTTGCATACTTGAGTAAGTGAGACAATCATGACAGCTTTGCCACATGCCCAAACTGAACTCATATTGCCGCTGGACACATTTTAGTCTGCCGTACAAATTGAATCCAAGACTGATGAATAAGCCTCTTAGGTATCATTGGCATGTATTAATCAGGAAACGTATTTTGAATACTTCATTTGGCCTGCTACAGTAATTAAGCCGAGTGGAAAACTCTGAAATGGTTCCAAGATGTCAAGAAGTTTGGGGCTATTTTTTTCTTGACCACATGAAAAGTAGCGACATGATGGGGAAAATTACTCAAAGCAGTCCTATTGACAGTAAAAGGACAAGTTGCCTAACTCGTCTTTTTCATTTCAGTGGGATTACTTTAAGCAATTTCCCCCCACCATGTCAGCCAATATGTTTAATGTGAAGTTGCATAAAAGGAATTACCCTGTCATGTGTAAGCTACACCAAGCAACCACATTTCTCATTAGAATCCTGCTTCCTCCATGTGTGGAGAGAGGGTTGCAGAGAGGAATAATCTTCTCTCACCTCATAATCCTCCCCAGGGCCTTAGCCTGTTGGCTTCTTAACGCAGGAATGGTGCCATAGATGGGGCCTTGGGGAGGTGTCCACTGGATGCTTCAGGGTGGAGGGTCTGTGACTTTCTGTGGATGACCTGGTGTGTGGTGATGTATGCAGCACATTGGTGCCTTCTGAATGGTGCAGGCAAGTTGTTGGACAGGAGGGTTGTAAGAAGCCAAGCTACCTCCATGCTAAGCAAGCAGGATTGCAGCTATAGAAACATTCATATTTGAAGGAGGAAGAATAAAAACCCACATCCTCATCTGGATCAGGATAATGAAGCACTGACAGACCATCAGATCTTTGATTAAAACAATACTTTCAGGTTTTATACTCCACCTGAAAATCCTGCAGTTTAGTTATGCAACATTACTCAGTTTAACTGTCTCTTTATGCTCTTCCATGATCAGATGCTTATCCTGAGTGGGCATTCCTAACCCACTGAGAGATGAAGACTATTTTGTTAGGATAACAGACTTGTTATGTTCCATTCAGCTCCGTTCATTGAGCTTCTGGATCTAGAATTGCTGTCTGCCGCCAAGATTAATATACATATTTTCTTCCTCAGTCTATGGGTTACATTTCACAAATTAAATGATCACTTTGAAAGTTGGCTTCAGTTTATGAGCTGTTAAGCCTACAGGAGAAATGGTATTCAAAAAGCAAAAGGAAATTGTCATGACTTATCATCCCTGATGCTAACTTTTCTCTTAGAATCCTTATCTCTCAGAATCCTTATAAATACACATCTCTATATAAAATACACTCAGGTTGTATGTGGCAAGCTCTGCCCACACAGTTCTTTACCAATAGGAGGTAAAAGAACAGAAGCACTGTGACTGGGCAGTGGTGATTCCATATAGAGACAGGGAAGAGGAGTGGGTGGGGGTCGAGTGAGTGACTGAGCGACAGGGAGGGGGCGAGCGAGTAAGCGAGCGGTAGGGAGGAGGTGAGTGAGTGAACGAGCGACGGGGAGGGGCGAGTGGTGGCAAGCGGCAAGCAAGCAAGTGGCAGGGAGGGGCGAGCGGTGGGGAGGGGGTGAGTGAGTGAGCATGCGGTTTTTTTTTTTCATTTTGGTTAAAACTATTCTATCTCCAACTGGGACTTGCTCTGCTTACACTAATTGATTCCTTTAATTCCACATGGAAAAGACTGGTTGAAACAAAATCTCAGCTTTATGAGATCTCGCTTGATGAGCTAAGCAGCTTGGGCTATGACTCTGCTGCGAAGCTCATCAAGCAGTGAATATTGGATACTGACTTACAACTTGAAGCAGCTAAAATTCCAAAAGGTGTGTATTTGGGAGATCAGCTTTTTAGCTCGAACCCTGCTGCATATCTAAGTAATATTACACTTCCCAAATTCAGGTGTGCTTTATCGCTAGTGGGGCTAAATGCTCTCCCAACAGTGGTGCTCTGTGGGAGGTTTAAGGAGGTTCCTTATCCTTCTCGTATTTGCCCTTATGGTTCAGGTGCTGTGGAGACTACTGATCATGTTATTTTATATTGTAACCTCCACAAGGATATTCGTATAAATTTTATTTTACCTTGGCTGAAGATATATCTGGGGCATCCAGATGAATTCTATCTAAACCTTTTATTGTCTAATTTTAACTCTAAGCTTGCTAACTCAGTGGCTAAATACTGTTATATAGCGTGTAAATGCCACTTGCTTGTTTATGATTCTGTTTCTGGTCGATGACTGAAATAAAGTTGCTCTACTCTAGTGAGCATGCAGCGGGGAGGGGGAAAGTGAGCAAGCATGTGTCAGGGAGGGGCAAGTGAGAGAGTGAGCACGGAGTGAGTAAAAGTGGCGGGGGGTGAGTGAGCGAGCGAGTGGTGGGGAGGAGGCGACCGGGTGAGCAGTGGGGAGGGGGTGAGTGAGCAAATGAATGTTGGGTAGGAGAGAATGAGTGAGCAAGCAACGGGGAGTGGGTGAATGAGCAAGCAGCAGGGAGTGAACAAGTGAGCAACAGGAAGGGGTGAGTGAGTGAGTGGAGGGGAGGGGAGGGGCAAGTGAGCGAGCAAGCAGTGGGAAGGGGGCAAGTGAGCGGCAGTGAAGGGGTGAATGAGAGTAGGTGGCTGACACTGAGCAATAAAGCATGAGCTGTGGCGGGAGGCAAGGAGAGCAAAGTCCTAGCGTACTGATGATCTCTGCGGGTTCAGTTAGTTCATTATTATTACTCATGGAAGCTTAGAAGAAAAAACTAGTAAATGGTTTTGTTTTTGTCATTAGAGGTAGGGATGTGCGAATCGATTCAGGTAAAAAATGATAAGTACCCAAATCTACCTGTTTTGGAAGATTTGTGGACAAAACAAATCACCCCTGTGCTAGCCAGCCAGATCTGGGTACAAAACAAATTGCCCAGATTTCAGACCTGAAAATTTTATAGATTCAGACCTCCATTTTGAGGTAATCTCTCTTGCTGTCTCCATTTTGTGTCAGGAATTGTTTTTGAAAATCTGACCCTCCCAAGCTTCAGATTGGTTACTTATAGTGTGCAACGATTGGCTGGCGATTCCCCCTGGTTCCAGATCGGCTCATTTCCATTCAAATCTTGTGTTTCCAGGGGTGACTGACCCTGCATTGGCTAGGGGAAGTGTCAAAGAAAGGACAAGGTTGGGGAGGAGTTTGGATTTTCAAATGTACTTAAGGAGGCAGGCAGCCACCATTCTGCCTTTCTGCCTCATGGGAGAAAAGAGAGAGAGAGCCAGAGGAGCTTTGCTTTGCCTTTCCTGCCTGCTGCCTGGAGTGGATTCTTTGCTTTTTGTTCCTGCTTTCCTGATTGAGGAAAAGAGAAGAGAATTTGTTTTCACCCCTTCCTGCTGCTGAGATAATCACTGCCTGCACCTGCTGTCTGTGAGAATCAATTTGGGTACAAAATGATTTGTATCTGAATCTACCTGTTTCAGAAGATTTGTGGACAAATCAAATCGCCCCTGTGCTAGCTGGTGGGATTTGGACCCCCCTCCCCCGCAAAATAGGGGTTATTCAAATTGGGTACGAATCAAATCGAAAAAATCAATTCGTGCACATTCCTAATCAGGGGTTCACTGAAACACAGTTAACAGAACATTCTGGAAACAGAAGTCCTCTGCCATAATGGTGGCTTAGAGAAACCATGAGGCGATTCTCATGAGCAGCAGAAACCAGTCTAAGGGAGCCCAGTCTGGTTTCTGCTGCCTGTGTGCAGCAACAGGAGCTGTGTGGCTTCCAGTGGCCAGCCCACCTAAATGCCTTCCCTCTTGAATGAAGTTAGCGGAGCGAGTGATCTGTTAACCCTGTTATTTTGGTCGTGTGTCTTTCGTCGTGTGTTTTTGGCAGACACACTTGGGGAGGGGTGACCACAGGAATGCACCACATGCATGCACGGTGCATTACTCGGGCTCTCGGGCTCTGGGAGTGGGGCGCTGCACAGCAGTGCTTCCCTTCTCCTGACTCCCAGAGCTGCCGGATGAGCCGCGGCCAGACGTGGGAGCAGCTGAGCGAAACCACCGCTCATCTTGGTGGGCAATCCGCATGCTCAGGGAGGGGTGGTTGATCATCTTCGGGCAGAGTGGGTCAAGACAACTCTCCCCACATAGCCTCTTTCAGCTCTACACACAGATCATGTGTAGAGCCTTCATTCATTATATACTAATTCGAGAAAACCAAGAGAATTGACAATATTTGGGTTGAAAATTGTTCTCCTTCCTGTATCCCTATTGGCATCTACTTATCTCTTTTTTCTTCCTTAAACTAACTGTAACATTATATTATATTCATTCTGATTTCTATTAGCCAGCACTTGGTTTAAAAAGAAAAGAAAAGTCCAGAGTTCAGGGAAGTATAACAATCAGACAAGAAATACTAAGAAGACAAGTATTCATGCATTCTTATGTCATCTGACATATAGTGAACAGACTGATGAATGATTCAGAATTTAAATGGTAATTTCCATTCATCATTATAATAGACTTGCTAATTCATAGATTCTTGGTCAGCCAATTTTCTATAAAAAGGTTAAAAATAAGATTTGAAAAGGGGGGGAAAGGGCTAGGTGTGATAAAAATGTAAAAGCTAAGAAGAGTCTTTTTCTTAGAGAAATTTTATTTTCATACCCAAGTGTTCCTGTTCCTAGATACAGTAGGCCTTCACAACTGGCCAGTGATGGAGATGGGGGGTGGGGGCTTTTCCAAGCACAGGAAAAAGAGTGCCAGACTGAGTCGGACTTAAGAAAAGACTAATGAGAAAGGGGGAAATAAGCATATAGAGATCCCGCTCACTAGGGAGAATCCCATGTGCCATTCAGGAAGGAGAGGGGAAGCAAGAGTACGAGACAAGACTAAGAAGTGGGAAGAAGTGGCAGAGACAGCAGGAAGGAGCACAAATACACACTGAACTGAGAAGTAGAAGGGCCAAGGGAAAGAGAAGTAGAGTTGGGGGAAAGCTTGAAAGAAAGCATTAAAATAGCAAATTAGGTTATTTCTAGTGGTTTTACCTAATAAGGACATTGTAGCAGCCACAGTGCAAACTATTTAGTCTGTGGCAGCCATAGAAGCATCCCATGTTTTGCAACTGGAGAAGAGCCCATGAAAACGCATCACTACCAGTAAAACTCATCACTCTAATGGCTTGTATAATATTGAAAGAACTCCTGCTAACTGAGTGAAGAGGCACTTTTTAAAGTGCTGGATCTCTTATATTAAGCTAGGGGAGAGAAACTGGTCCTATCCAACCCCAGCACAGCATCCTTCTAGTGGTTGCTGCTGGTGTCTACCTTAAGTTTCTTTTTAGATTGTGAGCCCTTTCGGGACAGGGAACTGCCCTTTAAATTTACTATTTGTCTTTCTATGTAGACCTCTTTGAGAACTTTTGTTGAAAAGCAATATATAAATATTAGTAGTAGTAGTAGTAGTAGTAAACAAAATACAGGATGACATCAACAATATGGTTTCTACGCTGCTCAAACAATAGTAGTTGTTTTAGATAGCTGTTACTAGACAGTGGGAAGGACACTTGTCAGTGTTGCTTCAAGGAAACCAGGTCTGTCTGCACATCAATCCTTGAGCCTGATCCTATCCGCATCTCCGTTGGTAAATGTGTTTAGCAGTGTCCTTACCTTACCCAGGACTGGAACCAGGGCCAGAACCTCAACAAGAGAGCAACTGGGGCTATGGTAGAGGGGTGAGGACAGACAAGCAGAGACTGTTGTCTTTTGTGGCATAAATAGGGCAAGCTTTATCGCTATGGCAATGCATCTGGAAGCATGCGGGGGGAGAGGTCTTATGAGACTTTGAAGACATGGCTTTGTTCACAGAAGAAGTGTTCAGATGTCAGTGCTGTCATGGGTTATTAAGAATGGGGTCTCTGGGCAAAACATAGACAGCCTCAGACAATGCAGTCTGATCTGGGTTCCAAGATGCTCTGGTTTGGACATATTCGGGGGTTGGGGGGGGGAGAGAGAGAGAGATTCTCATTATCTTTCATGGCCAGTATAATATTGAAAGAAAAACATGCCTTCACTCGAACAATTTTTTTTAAAGGCCGAACCTACCTTAAACAAAGCTCACATATAGAAGAAAGAAAAAGGAAGCTTTATTTAACGCCCTAATTTGCAGTATGTTAAAACATAAAGCAATTTATAGAGTAAGAAGGAACACCTTTTTTCTTGACTATACTATTAAAATATGATGTTCATTCAGAGTGAAAGAAAGTTTAATAATTTTAATGCTGAATTTTACTAAGAGAATATAGCAAGGCTTCATCTATTTGCATAACTTTTGTTCCTATTTTTTTTTTAAACCAAAGGCTTGGAACATGAAATATAAAATGTCATGATTAACAAGTATCACTGTATATATATATTTTGTTTTCCTGGGGATACCAAGCATAAAAAATGGGTCAGCTATCAGGTCATTTGCAAAGGGGAATTAAATTGGAACAGAATGAATCAAAACGCTTTTGTTCAGCCAACTGCATAATCAAAGGATAAAGATTCCAACTGAACAATTTAGTATCCAACTTCCCTAAGTAACCTTTTTTTGTTACAAATCACAATATTTCACTTCAGAGTTAGCTAAAGTTAGTTTTAGATTTGGGGATGAAGCACAATGGAAAAGAGTTTTATAGATAGCTGGAAGCCGGTCTGTATTGTAAGGTCATCCAGGGCTACAGTGTCAACAGGAGCGGACTACCAAGTCTCTGGAATATTTGGATCTGCATCCTGATCACAGTTTCTCTGCAACTAGTTATTTCCATAAAACGACATTTAAAGGAATCTAAATACAAAGTGTTCCCCAGTTCACCAGTACTTTGATGTTTTGTAAGATTCTGTATCTTAGGGCTTCTCTGTTGTAGAATGAAAGTATTTTAGATTTTTAGACGTACGGCTTGACTTCAAGGTGGCATAGCTGTTTTTGAATCATGGGCTCATGACAATGAAATTAACTCCTCTGATCATGTATGCAAAAGGGAAAAAATTCAAAACTGAGTGCCTAAGGTTACGCACTTGAATTTGTATGTACAGGATATGGCCTTTGGGACTTCAACAGTAGCCAGGTTTTCAAAGAAGTTAAGCAGCTGCAGTTCCCATGAATTTACTGTAGAACTTAAATCGGTGAAAGCCATGGGTGACCGTCCTATTTATTTCCACCACAGGAAACTTTCTTTTTATATCCTATAATGGGTAAAACATGTGGTTTTGTACATTTGTCTGCACTTTTAAGGTCTAATAGAGCCATCTTGAAGTCGAATTCAGAAGATATGTCATTTGGAAAACCTAAACTAAAGCCCTCATGCAAAGCCTAAGTGAGATGGCATTGGGCTAGGATGAAGGCCTTCCACTAAGCAACCACAAAACAATTCTGCCATGGCTGAAGCAACTCTCACAGATGCTTCCAGAATGGACTGCAAGAGGTGACACAGCATATATTTTTTTAACCTGGGAGACATCTCTTCTTTATTAGTGTTTCTTGCCAGGCATAGAAGCTATTCAGATACAGCAAGTCCTCGATTCAAGATGCTCTACGTTAAGAGGAACAGCACTTAAGACATTTGTAAATTGCCACTTTGTTTCAACTTCTTAACACTTGCTGTGGGAGGGGTGGTTCTGCTAGATGGCTGCTGGTGCATGGACTAGCGGGGGGAGGAGGAGGAGGTGATAATGGTGGCTCAGGCTCACATTGTCATTGAGACTGGCAGTCCTGGAGGCAGCAGCAGCTGCGTATGTGGGGGAAATAGCTGACTTGCTTGTACAAGAGGCTCTCCCCAACGCCCTCAATGCTGCTTTCACTCCTCCTCTTCCAGGCTTAGCTGTTGTGCTGTGACAGTGAGAGAGAGACAGCCTGGCCCATTCCCAGGACAAGGAGATGGAGGAGAGCTACTGAGTTGCCTCCCTTCATTTCATGGGGAACTGAAAAAGAGTCAGGAAGAGACTAGAAGAATGTGGGTGGTAAAGGTGGGCAACTTTGGATTCTCCACCATTAACCTGTCTGCTGCATGTCTGTGACTGACACACCACCAGCTTGACAGCAGCACAAAATTAAAATAGGGTATCTGGCCTTGTTTCAGGAACCAAACCCCCAATTGTAACACTGTTTCCTATGGGAAAATAGGTTCTGAGTTAAATTATTTTGACTTAACAGTTTTCAGGAACCAGTTGCATAGTAAGTCCATGCCATGTTGTCCCAGTCACCTCTACCTGTCCCCCTCACATTGCCTCTTAGGAAGAGCCCTCTCGCCTCCCCACACATAAAAGGTGAAGCCTGAAGAAACTTCAGAAATAACTAGGCATGTGCCCGAAACGTTTCGGAGGCCATTATAAAGGCCTCCGAAACATTTCAGCGCTGGGGGGGGGGAGGTAGTACTTTAAGGGTGGGGGAGGGTGTACTCACCCCTCCCGCCACATTTCCCCTGCCAATGCTCTGCTATTTTAAAGCCCCTCGGGGCGGCAGCGTTTTTCCCTGCCGCCCCATTTCCCCCATCAACCAGAAGTGGCTGGAAGTAGCAAGCGTGCGTGTGCCCGTCGTGCACACATGCGTGCACGGCAGATGGGCGCACGTGCACACACAACAGGCGCACGTGTGCTCGCTACTTCTGGCCACTTCTGGCTGATGGGGGAAACGGGGTGGCAGGGAAAAATGCTGCCGTCCCGAGGGGCTTAAAAATAACAGAGCGCCGGCGGAGGAAATGCGGCGAGAGGGGTGAGTACACCTCCCCCGCCCTTAAAGTACTAATCCCACTGGCGCTGAAGATATTTGTGCACATCTGTAGAAACAACAAGACAATTCTAAATCAATCTGCCCCTCACTAAGTATAAAACAGTAATTTCCAGAGGTGCTGAAATGGCACATATCTCCCATCCCTGTCCCAACTTCTTCCAAAAGCTGTCTATAAATGCCAAGAGCTCTGACAGTTTATCTAGATCAGGGGTAGGCAATATGCAGATCTCCAGATTTTGCTGAACTACAACTCCCATCACCTCCAGCTACAATTTATTAAGGCTGGGGGTGATGGGAGTTGTAGTTCAGCAACCTCTGGAGAGCTACACGTTGCCTACCCATGATCTAGATGAATATACAAAGAGGCCTTATAAAAGGCTTCAGGAATTAGCATGCTTTTCTAAAACTGAAAATAGTTTTTCCTGTGATTATATGTAGGTATATAATAATATGTTCTGTATATAGCTTGCACTACCGAACATGGTAACAGAGATTTAAGGTTCAGATCAAATGGCAAACTACCTTTTTTTAGAAAGGCATGAATTATTTTGTTGGAAATTAAATGCATGATTATTTATATGAATTAGATATGAAAATACAAAATTGGGAGATGCATTTTTGTTTGGATTATTTCATAGGTTAGGTTCTTGGGGTTCCACACAAGTTTTAAACAGGCTTTTCTAGTTTCCATTGAATAGGATTTTTCAGAAGAGGGCTAGCAGCTATGGAGCCAATGCAAACTTTTACTTCCTTCTCAGAAGCAAAACCGAGGAATGTTTTACTTCTCTGGTTTAAATTCTTTATTAAAAAGTAAAAGTTTGGATTGGCAGGGAAACTACTGTTGTAAGCTGCGAGTGCATCAACATCACAGGCCTGAGGTGTTTTTTTAAGGCCTTGATAAATTGCCAGATACCGTACTGTATAAAAGAGAGTTAAAGTTTGGGGGAAATACTGGGATTCAGTATTTGTTGCCCCCATGGACTTCAAATACATAAATAAATATGTATTAGTCTTCTCAAATTCATAACAAGATCTAGGGTATGTAGTATCGAACTTCCAAAAAGTAGCGAGATGTAGGAAAGCACAGTTCTGTAGCAGGAGAGCACTAGGTAATATGAATGGCATATAATCCTGAAGAAACTGGCCTCATAATTTGACAGTTACCTCTTCCTCTTTTGTTCACAAGTGAAATAATTGTGTGTAGTTATTACATCACTTAGCCCTCTTAAAAATTATAGCATTGGGGTCCTGAAGTCACAATATGGCATTTCAGCTGTAAGTACAGAGTTTTCACATTTAATATCTCAGACACTTTGGATTCCTTCCACCTAATATTTGGCAGTCACAGTAGTCTACCTGGACTTTTTTTTAAAAAAAGGATTAAAATTAGTTATTGTGTAGCCACAAACAGGCTCTAAGCTAGCTTTCAACGTTCTCCTTATAACTAGTTCTTATTATAAAAAATATTCTAGGGAAAACCTTAGTAGCTACTTGTCACTGATTCTCTTAAACCGGTGATCTTGATACTTAGAGATAAAAGAAAAATTTTATGTACTGTAAAATTGTGTTCTAGTTCATCATTGAAAGCCAGTTTACTTTGAGATAAAACTCCGCCCACTGCTATAAGCAGTGTGGGGTGTGTGTTTTTGCACACTAGAACTGGGAGGAAGGATCCCTCTTCCTTCCCAGAATAGGTGTAACCCAATTACAAACACTGAACTTTAATAAAAGCACCATTCATAACATTAAATATATTGGCTGACATTCAGAACAGTCTTCCAGTTGCAGGAAAGGAATACGTGCCAGCATGAGGGAGGAGTGCACAAACCACAGGAATATGTTTTTGGGTGATACACTCCCAGAGCCAGAATGAACCGGCAACATTGATTCCCCTTCTGCATGCCCAATGTTGTACAGGCCCAGTAGAGCTAGAAAAGTTGTCCCTCGTGCTAGTACATGTCAGCCAGCATCTGGAAGGAGGGAGGGAGGGAAAGAGAGAAAGAGACTAGAGAAAGTGTAAGTGCCCAGGAACTTCCTGCTTGAGTTTGCAGCTGATCACAAGCTGAGCATGAGTCAGCAGTGTGATGCAACTGCAAACAAGGTTAATGTGATTTTTGGTTGCATTAATAGAACCATGGCTTCCAAGTAACAAGGAGTAAAAGCTCCACTTGATTCTGCACTAGTCAGACTTCATCTAAAGTACTGTGTCCAGCTCCGGAAACTGCACTTTAGGGAAAATGTAGATAATTAGAACAGATTCAGATGAAGACAACAAGGATAGTCAGAGATCTGGAAAACAAGACATATGAGGAAAGGTTGAAGGAACAGGATAAGCAATAGCAATAGCAATAGCAATTGCACTTACGTTTATATACCGCTCTATAGCTGGAAGCTCTCTAAGCGGTTTACAATGATTTAGCATATTGCCCCCCAACATTCTGGGTACTCATTTTACTGACCTTGGAAGGATGGAAGGCTGAGTCAACCTTGAGCCCCTGGTCAGGATCAAACTTGTAACCTTCTGGTTACAGGGCAGCAGTTTTACCACTGTGCCACCAGGGGCTCTTTCCTAAGAGGATGTTAAATCTTCAGGCCTGGAAAAAAGAAGACCGAGAGGATACATGATAGTATCCTTCAAATACATGAAGGGCTGACACATAAACATGGGCAAAGACTTGTTCTCTGCTGCCCCTGAGTAGGGGGCCACCTAATGGCACAGTGGAGAAGCAGCCTGCCTAGAGAGCAGGAGGCTGTTGGTTCAAATCCCCGCTGGTGTGTTTTCCAGAATATGGGAAACTCCTATATCGGGCAGCAGCAATATAGGAAGGTGCTGAAAGGCATCATCTGATACTGTGAAGGAGGAGGCAATGGTAAACACATCCTGTATCCTACCAAGAAAACCATATGACTCTGTGGTCGCCAGGAGTCAACACCGAATTGATGGCACAACCTTTCCTTTCCTTTCCGAAGTTATAGGAGGACAGCCTACATTAGGAAAGAAATTTTAATGTAAGAACAGTTCAGCACTGGAGCCCAATAAGAAAAGGGGTGGTGGGCTCTCCCTCGCCAGCGATCTTCAGGCAGAAGCTGGGCAGCCATCTGTTGGGGCCGGTGGGGCGGTGGTGCTGTAGCTCTGAACATCCTGCATTGAACAAGGGGTTGGACCAGCTGGCCTACAAGATCTGCTTCAACTCTGTGATTCCTTTCACTTCTTCTCCTATCACTAAAGATGGGAGGGAGGAACCCTTATTTGCAATTGATGGCTGACATGATACAAGGATGAAGCCCAGCAAAAGCCTTGTCACCTGATTCTAATGGGGCCTAGACTGGGAAAGAGAAGGAATTTATCTTTTATTTCCTGTTAGGGGCAAAATTCCAGTCTTGCCTGCCACAGAGGCTCTTAATCTCCAAATATATTGGTTTTACAACTAACTTACAAACAGTTTACATGCCCCCAAAGCATAAAGTTGCAAATCAAATATTAAATCAAATCAGATCAGATCAAATCAGGACATATAAATTATCAAATTTCTAGAAATTTTCCTAAAACCAATTTTTCCTAAAACCAAGGGTCAAGAGAGAACTAAAGGAATAAAATAATTAGGATTCATACACACTGAAATTCTTCTGCTAAGCCACAGAGTGTCAGTCTCGTTGTTCAACTTGTCTAGATACTGTATTTTTCTAAGTGACCAGAAAAGAACTTGTCTCTTTGGACAAATGTATCTTCTCCACTAAATCAAAATTTTGCCAAAATTGAAAATCTGACAAATTTTCAGATTTTTTAGATTTTTAGATTGGAATTTGAGCTCAGAATTTGTAATGTTCCTCTTTTGATTGAGTCAATTACTTAATTACATTAATATAAAATATACTAAATTCCATTGCAAGTTGGCTCTTAAGATATTGTCAATTGCTAGTTGCTACTGCATTTCGGCTATAACATACTCTAAAATGCTAATTGCTGTATATCGAACACTATTCAACACTGCATTTTGACAGCAGGCCACATATCAAGTATTATCAGATATGGACCACAACATGTCAGATACTTCCAAATACTGACTGCTACTGCATGCCAGCTGTCAGATACTCCCAAATGCAGACTGTTACTGCAGTCAGCAGTCAAATCTTGCCAATATTTACTATTATATCTGTCAACAGTTGACTGATACTGCATGACAGCTATCAAATATTATTTTTAAATTATTTTTTACTTAACATTTGATACCCCATCAACCATGCCAATGGATCTTTGCAGTAGGTTACAAAATCAAAATAAAGTATCAATTGACAAAACACTAAAAATGTATACAAATCATCCTGCAGTTCATTAGGCCAGCTCAAATTTGAACATTTATTTGTTTGTTTGTTTGTTTGTTTGTTGAATTTATATACCACCTTTCATTAAAAACAATCCCAAGGCGGTTTACAAAAATTAAAAAACATACAATAAAATGACAATAAAAATATTAAGCTAAAAATATAAAACAAATATAATTTAAAATCCATAAAATACAAGCATAAAAACTATACATGGGCTTGTGATGTACTTAGCTCCTAGGAGACAACTAGTGAGCCACATTCATGCTATGTCTAGTCATGCATCCTGGCTACCAGGTACAGACTTCCCCAAAATCTATCCCCAAACTAAGTAGTTGCCACTACCTACTGAATCAGGTATCAGCAGGACTCTATAGTCCTATATAGATAGAGATTAGGCCTGTGTACATTCAGAAAATTCAGATTCGGCTCGATCTGAATTTACAATAGGATTTGGGTTCTATGGGCTCTGGTGATGCCAGATATCAGATCAGATTCAGAATCCGAATTTCGACTTAAATTCAGATTTTCAACCCATAGTTGTCAATGGGGAAATCGGGGGGGGGGGGTCACCAAAAATCATGGGTTGGTCCTAGAATCTTAGAAATTGCTGCACATATGGGGACAGAGGCCCAGCTCACTGTAGTGGCTTTGAAGGGAATTGATCAATCCGCTGATTTTTGGTGAATTTTTGAAAATGGTTAAGAATGGCTAAAATTGTGATATCTAGCTTGTTTCAAACCAGAACTTTACAAAAACTTCTGAAACTGAAGACTCTCCTTGGACTATTATTCCACCAGCATGCAGGAATGTGCACGAACCTGTTTGGAGGCCCTTTTACGGGCCACCGTACAGGTTCGAACACAGGGCTGGTTCGAAGTTTGACGCCAGGGGGGAGCCGCTTTAAGGGTGGGGGAGGGTGCACTTAGCCCTCTGGCCATGTTTCCCCTGCCAGCACTCAGTACCGGTAAAAACCTTTGGGGCAGCAGCGTACCTCCCTGCTGCCCCTTCCACCTCCTCAGTCGAAAGTGGCCAGAAGTCCCGGGTGTGCATGCACACGTTGCGTGCATGTCAGATGGGTGCACACATGACATGTGCTGGAAGTGAAAATAAGACATTCTTTTTAACCACAAAAACAGTAACATCTGAAGTAATTTCACTGTGTGCTTCTGCAATGAGAAATACAAAAATTAATATAAAATCAAAGAATCAAAAATTAATATAAAATCAAATTAAAAATTCACCAAAAATCAGGAGATTGACTAATTCCCTTCAAATTCACTTCAGGAGTCCCTGCCCCCCTTTCCCACATGTATGGTATCAAGGCTCTAGGATGAACCAGTGATTTTTAGTTGTTGTTTTTTTAATTTACTCACTCACTTCTATGGGAAAAACCCTTATTTTCTAATCCAAATCTGCACAGGCCTAATAGATTTAATGTATCTGTCTCTGCACAATGTCAAGGCAAGAATGTGGGATGAGATATATTATGCTCAAACTACACTTAGACCAGAACACGTAAGTGCTATAAAATAATACAGGATTGATTCAGAATACATGGCCCAAGGAATAGGCAGTCAGTCAGTCAACAAATAAAGTAATGCTTCTAACTAATAAACAAGACTACCCATATTTACCCATATCGAAGACTTTAATTTTCTTAATTAATTGTCTTAATTTAAATTTAAGAATTTAAGACAAATCTTTAAAAGTAGAGGTTAAAAAAGCAATAGGGTTGCCAGCTAGGGACTTTTATAGAGGACATGTGACCATTTGGGGGACCAAATGGCTTTTTTTTTGCAAAGAGACTATTTTAGGGACCAATCAACTTTTTCTTGCATTTGTTGTGCTGTCCGAAATTCGTGGGGGACCTAGAGCATTTGATTCACTCAGAACACTTTGCTCTCATGAGCAGCTTCTCTTCCTTCCCTTCTGGCATCCTACTGAGCATCCATCCAATGTGGAAACCAGAGGGGAAGTTCAGAGGGTTGTAGAGCATAATGCAGGAGCATGGATAGGTGGGCCCAACACGTGTAGCTTGCGTCCTTCATGCAGTGGTGACGGTGGTGAGAAGTTAGCAGTTAGCTAACTAACTTTACAGAGTTAGCAGTTACCCCTCCTAAGGGAGTAAAACGCACCTTTTATAGTGGTGAATCTCTTCTATTTAGCATGGAGAGAGCATTTGGCCCCATCGAGCCCCAGAACAGCATCAGCAAAGCATAGCAATGACTGCCACTCCTTCCCCCTAAGAGCCAGCGTGTTGTAGTGGTTAGAGTGCTGGACTAGGACTGGAGAGACCCGAGTTCAAATCCCCATTCAGCCATGATACTAGCTGGGTGACTCTGGGCCAGTCACTTCTCTCTCAGCCTAACCTACTTCACAGGGGTGTTGTGAGGAGAAACCTAAGCATGTAGTACACTGCTCTGGGCTCCTTGGAGGAAGAGTGGGATATAAAATGTTAATTAATTAATTAATCAATGATGCCAGTGCTACCTTGCATTTCCTTTTAGGCTGTGAGCCCTTTGCGGACAGGGAGCATTTTACTATTTATCTTTCTTTGAAACCCACTGTGAAACCTTCTGTTGAAAAGCAGTGAGGCTATTCCCACGATCCACAGAAAGCGAGCTAAGGGAGCTTAGCCCGCTTTCCATGGATAGTGGGAACCAACAGGCTCGTAGACGAGCACGGTGCTCCCAAGGCAGCTAGCCCACCTAAACCATTCTCCCTTTAAATGAGGTTAATGGAGAGAGCGCTCCATTAACTGCATTTCGTTACTTATGAGTAGACCTCCATCTGGGAGGCTTCTTGCAGCCTCCCAGGCTCAGGGGTCTCTCCAGGATGCCCCATGCACTCGCGTGGGGCATCCTGGAACTTCCAGGGTCTATGCAGCCCCCGCCAGCTCTGTGATGGAGAACTAAGCCCGCTCTCCCCGCAGACCCTGAAGAAGCTCTTCTCACGGATAGTGAGAAGAGCGTCAGTATATAAATGTTTGTAATTGTAGAGAACAACAAGCAAGTGAGATACTGTGCACTCAGTGCTGTACTAGCATACAAAGAGGCTGGCTCAGTAGCTGGCTCTCTGCCCTGCCTCAAGCCAAAAGGTGAAGTTACTGGCATGGTTGGGGAAAGCAGGCTGGGTGACCTGTGGTGACAGAGGACTCTGTGTGTGATAAACCTTACCTGGAAATCAGGGGCGTAGCAAGGTTGGAGTGGGCCCAGAGACAAGATTTTAAAATGCCCCCCCCGCATAGTCCAGGGCCTCCGCACACCCCAGGCCCCCAAGGATTTAAGTCTGATATTCCAAAATAAGTATGCTGCCTGCAAATACATTTCACCGAATACACACACACACGTCACAATATATAGTGATATACATTGAGTACTATACATTTGTATTACTTTTAATGCCTAGAACACACTAGAAAGATGAATTATTAAAATGGGCCCCTCGCTGCAGATTAGCAAAGGAGACTGTCAACCATGCAGGGTGAACCTATGTTTGTTTTCTCAGAATTCTGAACAAATTCAGTCAAGTTTGATTGCAGGAGGTTTTTCACAGGAGACTTTTAAAGCCCTTTAAGACACATCTCCTCTGGAATGGAGGTGCTGCATTCACATGTTGGCCAGATTTACCCTGAAGTCCCTGCAAGTTATTGGGGAGCAGTTCACACACAAGAAAAATAAAAGCACCACACATGCTTCACAGTTCTCACTCAGACCTTCTGGGTTGCAAAACAACTTGAACATAAGTGCATTTATAAATGAATGAATGAATAAATAAAATTAATAAAATACTGTTCCAGAAGTTTTTGCAATTTTCTGCCATGAAACAAGCCACTTATAGGACTTTTTAGATAGTTTTTTTTTAAGTCAGCAAATTTTCCAAGCAGTTTCAAAATAAATATTCAGAGACTTCTCGGTCCCTCCCCCCCCCATATCCAAGCCCTATGGCAAGCAGATCCCTATATATGGGGGGGGGGGGCGGGAAAGGTAACCACAAAAAGGAGTTCACACTCTACCTGGCAAATGCTGGTCTGGGTTAAGCAGGGCAGCAAGGGGTCTTCTGCTGCAGAGAACACTCTGGCTGCCTCCTCCTTCCTGGCTTGCTTGGGCCCTACTCGAGTTCAGGCTTCACTGCGGCCTACACGGAGGCCTTCGTGGAAGCCCCGCCCACCCGCCGATCAGCTGAGAGGCGGGAGAAAAGGAGCTCTTTGCAACTTGCCTGCTGCTTCGATTGCGGCCAGCAGAACAAGCAGGAGAGATGGCGAAGAGGGCAAGTGGCTGAGAGGCTATGGGGCTGGGCAGGGGGCAATGGGGAGTCACATGAGGTGCCTCTGGGCTGCCCCTCCAGGCAGTGGGGCCCCCAGACAACTGTCTCCCCTTGCCCTATCATTGTTACGCGCCTGCTGGAAATGAATTAATTGTTAAGAAGCAGGGGCCTTGAAAATCTGCACCTAGACAGCAGCCTGTATGTCTATACAGCTCACCTGACCATCAGCTTCACAGTGGTGAGATGTATCTATTCTCAAAGTATCGACTTTTCATAAAAATATGCATATATAATAACAATAAACATAAACACATTTTATGCAAAGTTGAGACTTCTTGGAGACTTTGGGGGGGATGAAAAGCATCCTATATTTCCACTTTTTTGGTGATGGATGTTAGCCTTTTTCACCATCGGGACCTGGCAACCCTAGAAAGGAAGAGGACTCTGAATTTAAGCCAACCTCTGGTTTCTAATATAAAAAACTTGGGGGAAACCTAGTCTTGAAATCAGGGGAATACAGTGTAATCATTCTTATCAGTTTTCTTCATCATCAACCTCTCTGTTATCCTGAATCCTTCCAAGGTCTTCACAATTGCCCCACTCTCTAACCCTATCCAGACATTATGTTGTGCAAGTGTCCAGGTGTTTGTTCATTTCTACATGCTTTCGTGTGAATTATTGTACCTGTGTTCATTTTAGAACCTGGGTACAGGTCCCCAAATGCATGGCATACATAGGAAGTGAGCTGCTATATCTATCTTCAGCATAACATGAGAATGACTGTGCCTGTGTACAAATCTGTACCTGTGACCATTGTACACTTGTACGAATGTTCAGCATAATGTTTGAACAGAGCTTCTGATAATGCTCATTCTCACTCTCTTATGCATACTTTCATTACATGGCTTAAACCTGGAAGTGGACCAGAAGTTGTCCACCATTTATCATTTAAAATTAGACAAAAGGTGTCCCAAAAGGGCTGATGAGCTTGGAGTGTGGTGAGGGAAGGCCTTGCTTTCTTCCTGCACTACTTTCAAATTCCCTGTGTTTATCCTCCACTTTGTTTCCTCTTGCACAAGTGGTAAATGCAGGTCATCCCCATCCACCACCTTGGTTCCAGAATGTTCTAACAGAAAGGAAGGAAGGAACATGGGAGGCTAAATGAGAATTAACCAGGTAAGAGGCAGATAGGAAGGAAGGAAGGAAGGGGGAAATGAGAAAGACAAAGAGAGGAAGCAAGAAAAGTGGAAGTGTCCTGCAAAGAATGGGAGGGAGGGCTCCAATAGACTTTTGTTATAAGATTATGAAGAAAGGAATATTACATATCTTTACTTTTTGTTTCTTTTTCTCTGTTCTTTGTTTCTTTTTTAAAAGCAACCTACTTCCTTATTAAACTCCATAGGCTGAACTGCACAACTTAGTTTTCACTACACAGTATGTTTTGCATGGCACAAAATGTGTCCAGCAGCACGTTAGAATAAACCTCCCACAAAGTAATTTGCTACAAAGGATAGAAAGGATTTGGGCCTTTCTAGATAGGACATCCCATAGCAAAGGTATCATCATCCAGAAAGTCCTAGTCTCTTGTCACATTTCTGATGGCAAGCACACCCTGAGTAGCACCTCCCAGATGATCTTAAGGAATGGAAGGGACATAAGAACGGGGAAAGTCCTTTGAATACTCTGGGCCCAGACCATTTAGGGCTTTAGAGATCAAAACCAGCACTGTGAATTGAGCCTGAACATTAACTGGCAACCAGTGCAGCACTTTAAGAATTGATGTTAATATTTTGCTCAGGGACGTAACTCTAATAGGGCAAGGGGAGACAGTTGTCTGGGGGCCTTGGGGGGCCCCCAGAGGCAATTCACATGACTGACTCCCCCAGCTGCGCACCTGCCTAGGCTTCCTTCAGTTATATTCATCCTCCGAAATTGATGTTACCTGGAGCTACCAGAACAGCATGTCTTTCTCTAGTACCATTAAATGACTTGCATCGTCCACAATTTACAAAACCTTTTAAAAATGATATTCTATTGTGGCACATAGGGTGTGTGTGTGTGTGTGTGTGTGTGTGTGTGTGTGTGTGTATACATACATATAATAAATTTTACTGTGCTTTTTGTTACCACTATTCAGCCTCATTTAAGATTTCTTTACTTCATGAGCTGAGCTGCACTGAGGAGGGGGCCCCATTTTAAAATCTTGTCTCTGGGCCCACTCCAACCTTGCTATGCCCCTGATTTTGCTACCACTTTCGGCTGCCTGATGTTGTCAAATGTTCACTGCTGTTATAAATTTGAGGGTTTCAAATCCTGCTGATGAACATAAAATCTCCACCAAATAGTTGCACAGCCAGAAAATAGTTGGCAAATATTTGCCATCAAAATTTGCAGAGAAGAATTTTGAGGATATTTCTGTGTGTGACAGGGGAGATTCATTTCAGTTCTAGGAGTCTCCCGTGTTACTATAAGAACATTAAGTTGCTGATAAGCTTTTCTGGGTCAGAACTGTTTCCAGTTTGTTTGCAATATGCAAGGAGATGTTCGCTCCACAAAAATCTTGACAAGCCTCTCTTTGCTTCTAAAACTGCTGACATGGGTCAGCCCATTCCATGAAGCTGAATGGGAAAGACACGTGGGTGAGGAAGATGTATGAGCACATCAGACGCTCCATGCCTAAACCACCTCATCAGGGTGATTACAATTTTAACCACTAGCAAAAGGCATAAAACACTTTAATGGAATTTCAATGGTATAATAACAATTTTCTAGTCATTTTGTATCTCTAATAACACTACTTCAACATTCAGTTCTGGGACCTCCTCTAACTTTTCCATTTTAGGCTTAAGGCTACACATTTGAATAGGGAAGATCCTAAATGGCATAAAATTATAAAGCAAATGTGGGGCTCAGAACATAATGCAGTGACTTTAGAGTACCATGGTGAGACCATCACAGACTAACTTTTTAATACATAGATTTCCAAATGCATGATAAAATGTCTTGTGTGAGTTAGTAAAATGCATGTCTGACTTGCCAACAGACATATTTAATTCAGAAATGAATAGTGGGTTGTGTGGGATTGCTTAATAAGACCAGTTCTTTCTAGTTACAAAGATACCTGCATCCAGGAGAACCAATGTATGTGTGTCTGCATGAGAAGGGGACTATGCAGCAGCAGCCCCTACACAAATCAATCTCTGTCTAAACAATGGGGTGCCACAAAGCTTTGGATCATGACCAAAATGTTAACCTGTGAATGCACACAAATGGATGACTCCTGAGACTGTGAAAATATAACATGGATAGATCCATAGAAGCTTCCTGGTTTACTCTATGGGCCGGAACTGAAATTTCAGGGAAAGACTTACTGAAGATTTGGCTTTACTGCTAGATGTTAGTCCTATTCAGACACTTTGTCCTACAAGTGTGCAGATGTCAGTACACTCATACATGTATTTGTGTGAATCACTGCACCTGTGTTCATTTTAAAGGCGAATGAGGCCCCGCAAATGCATGGTACTGCTAGGTGGCCTACATGTATGTTTTGCCTGAGAGGCAAGAGATCTTGGGCTTCATTGCTTGTACAAACTTGCCTTGCCAATATGATCCTTATTATTAATGACTTCTGCATTGCATATCATACTTTGAATGAAGACTGGGAAGGTCTATTTTGTTTGAATGCAAGAATGCACAAGGTGACCAACATGATGAAGAAGAATGAATTTAATTATTTATTTTATTGTTCAATTTTTATACTGCCTTTCATAAGGAATCCCAAGGTGATGTACAAAAATTATAATAAAACTCCATAAAAATCACCTTTAAACTTCTTAATATGGGTTAGACTGTAAAAAAACAACAACCCTAAAACACACAAACAAAAACAACCACCATAAAAAAGACAAACAGAAGCAGGAAAGCTGAGAGACCTGACAGCACCTAAGGGGTAAAAGCCTGAACAAATAAAAAGGTCTTTAGTCATTTTTTTAAAAAAACAGCCGCAGATGTCAAAAAGTGGACATTCACTGGGAGAGCATCCCAGAGCCTGGGGAAAACAAGAGAAAAGGACCTGTCCCATGTGCACGACAATTTAGCCTCTCTCAATGTCCACACACAGAGCAAAGGCCCCTCTGATGACCTTGTTGGGTGGGCAGAAAGCCTTGGGAACAGCCAGTCCTTCAGGTATCCAGGCCCATGGCCCAAACCATTAAGGGCTTTAAAAGTAATAACCAGCACCTTGAATTGGATCTGGAAACAAATTGGCAGCTCTTTCAAAATAAGTGTAATATGATTCAAGTGAGCAGTTCCAGAGAGAACTACGTGATGATGACAATGACGACAATGATGATGACGACGACATCGCCTTTCATTTTTCTTCTGTCCAAAATGTTTGCTATAAGCTGCTCTGGATGATAAGCACCCAGTGAGGTCTTCCATACAATCATCTGGGGGTGTTTTGGAGGAGGGAAGAACACCGACCCTGATTTTTACAGACGATCAGAGCCTCCATTTAGCTCTGTGAACACTAGGGATGTGAACCAATTAGGATCTGTGCACTGATTTGAAGGGTCAGTTTGGGCACCTTTAAAAGTGTGGAGAGCAGTTCTGTACATGCTCCTCTGCTGCTCACCGCAGCTTCCTACTGTGGCGTTGTGCTCCCCAGCAATCCCCCCATATGCTCCCCAGCAACCCTCGTGTGTGGCAGCGGCATGCACATGCACGGAGGCCAGGTGCATGCCACTACCACACAAGGGATGCTGGGGAGCATGATGCCGCAGGAGGAAGCAGAGGTAGTGGTGGAAGAGCAGGCATGGACCTGCTCTCCTCACTCTTAAAGGTGCCTGAACTGACTCTTTTAATTGGTGCATGAATCATGATTTGTGCACATCCCTAGTGAACACACCCCACAGATCATCATGTTGGCAGCAAGCTTGAAACAGAGAAGGTCCACTTGGTCCTGGGAGGACCTTCCTAGGATTGTGTAGGACACATTCACAGCTAGCAGCCCCTATAGCCACAGCTCTCTCTCATAAACATGGCAGCCAGGATTTGCAGTGCAAAGGAAGCACTGGCACACGAGTGAACACTGAGGTAGGACAGCTCCTCTTTTCTTCTTATCTTGGTAAGGAATCAGGTAAAGGATCCAGGCTCCCCACAGCTGAGTGGGCTGAGTAGGAAGGTTTCCTGTGTGTTCTCACAGAAATAACTAGCTGAGTTTGTTGCCTCCTATCCTCCAAATCTAGGTCGTGTGAACCAATAAATAATTGTATAATTAAGCGACAAGGTAGCTGGCTTGAGCGCAAGTGGAGAACGACTCGGCTCAAATTCAACATATTACAACACAGAGCGCATTTGAAGATCTATGCTCTGGCAATGTGTTCAGCAAAGAAGCAGTTCTTTCCTGCCCCATTGCTTCTACCAGCTCATGTCCAGCAAAGTTGCTTAGGGTTGTGAGAGGGCTAGTACACGACCCTTCTCTCTGAATGAGTATTTGGATCCATCAGTTACCCCTTGTGACATTTTTAATGAGCAAATAAAATCTGTTGTATTTGTATGAGTTCTTTGCAGATTAAATTCTCTCTTATTTTGCAGATAAAATCAATCGTATTCAAGCTGAACTAGACTCTGTAGGAGGGCTGCTCAACTTTGGCCCTTCTACAGATGTTGGCCTACAACTCCCATAATCCCTGGCTATTGGCCACTTAGCTGGGGATTATGGGAGTTGTGGTCCAAAAATATCAGGGGGCGGGGCAAAGTTGAGCATGCCTGCTCTAGTTACTGCAGAGTCTATTGTGGAGGAGTCCTGCAGCAACTCTTGTGTGGTTAAATTGGATGAATTTCAGTTTGTGACTTCCGAGGATGTGGACAAGATACTTCACATTACTGCCTGTCCTCTTGACCCTTTCCTGGCATGGCTTTTACGATCTAGCAGGACAGTTATTGGAAAGGGTCTTGTTAAGACCGTTAAGGCTTTTCTGAAGGAGGGCAAGATGACTCCTTGTCTCAAGGAGGCAATTATTAGATGACTTCTGAAGAATCCTGTATTTGAACTCTCAGAATTAGGCAATCATAGGTCTTTCTACAACCTCCCATGGTTGGGCAAGGTGATTGAGTTTTGATTGCATCTAAACTCCAGGCTGTCGGAGGAAGCGGATTATCTGAAGCCATTTCAAACTGGCTTTCAGAAGGACTATGGAGTTGAGATGGCCCTGGTCGGCCTGTTGGATGATCTCAAATTAGGAATTGACAACGGGAGTGTGATTCTGTTTATCCTTTTGGATCTCTTGGCGGCTTTCAATACCAACCACCTTTGTAGCAATACCATCCATCTTTGTAGAAGGGTTGGGAATGGGAGGCACAGCTTTGCAGTGATTCCGCTCCTACCTCTTGGGTAGGTTCCAGTTGGTGTCGCTTGGAATCTGTTGCTCTTCAAAACAAGAACCACGGTATGGAGTCCCACAAGGCTTCATACTGTCTCCAATGCTGAAACCACAGGGAGAGGTCATGAAACCGCAGGGAGAGGTCATCAGGGGATTTGGGGTAGGGTGTTATCAGTATGCTGATGACACCCAAATCTATTTCTCCATGTCAGCCTCATCAGGAAATGTCCTAACTTCCCTAAATGCCTGCCTGGAGGTGGTAATGGGCCAGAGGGAGAACAAACTGAGGCTGAATCCAAGCAAGACGGAGGTACTCGTTGTGGGAGGTTGGGACTTAGGATGTGGTTTAGAACTGCCTCTTCTGGACAGGGTTGCACTCCCCCGGAAAGAGTAGGTATGTAGTCTGGGGGTACTTCTGTACCCAAACCTCTCCCTGATGTCTCAGGCTGAGGCAGTGGCCAGGAGTGCTTTCTATCAGCTTCACTGATTCTCCAGCTATGTCCATTTCAGGAAATAAAGGACCTTAAAACAGTGGTGCAGAGGCTGGTAACATCCAGGCTTGACTACTGCAATGTACTCTACGTTGGGCTGCCTTTGTACATAGTTTGGAAACTGCAGATAATACAGAATGCATCAGCCAAGTTGGTCTCCAGGGTTGCCTGAAGAGATCATGTTACACTCATTTTAAAAGAACTGCACTGCCTGCCAGTAAGTTTCAGGGTGAAATACAAAGCGTTGGCCATTACTATAGAGCCCAAAATGGCTTGGGTCTGGGATATTTAAGAGAATGCTTTCTTCTTCATCAACCCCACCATCTATTGACATCATCTGGGGAGGTCCATTAGCGATTGCCACCGGCTCGGTTGGTGGTGACTCGAAACCGGGCCTTTTCTAGAGTTCCCTTGGAACACGCTTCCGAATGAAATTAGAGTTTCCCCATCTCTGAATTTTTAAAAGAAGGACCTGAAAACATACCTGTTTAGTCAGGCTTTTAGTTTATAGTTTTAAAACTTTGGTTTGTTGAGTTTTTATTATATTTTTAAATTGTTTTAATTGAATTGAATTGAATTGAATTGACACATTTGTATACCGCCCAAAATGCAAGTCTCTGGGCGGTTTTCAACAATATGGTATTAATTGTGTTAATGTTTTAATGGTTTTTAGATTGTAAATCCCCCAGGGCCTTTTTTGTATGGAGCGATGTACAATTGTACTAATTAAATAAATAAAGTATACCATGCCTCTGTTTAACATAACATGTGAATAACTATGTGTACATGATCTGTACCTGTGTATACTATGCACTCACTGAAAAATTGTTGAACAATACACAAGACCAAAGATGCTAATTCACTATATTCCATGCCTGCCTGCATTCACCAGTGATGGCAGCAGTGCTGTGCCAGAAATTATCCAGCCAGCAAAGAGTCTAGGTGTGCATCCACTCAGCTGTGCTTTGCCATTATGTAAATACAGCACTGTAGAAGGGGCACTTGACTTTGGCAGCATTTTGAAAATGCAGAAATCCGCCTATTTAGGAACAATTGCATGCTAAATCTTATTTCATGTGATACTATGAGATGAAGATATTATCTTAAAATGAAAAAGTGTACCTGCACACAACAGCTTGTTCTATTCTCAGAGCTAACTGCTTAGCCGTAACATTTGTGCATTAGCTAAATAACATCTCAAGGGGAGCTGGAGATACAACCTTGATGTCTACTGATTGTACACGTGTGAGTTTGCGCTTTCAAAGGATGGTCCTTAAGACACTCGCTGCTGGAAGCTTTTGTGCATATTGCAAAAGGATCGTTGCTAAGTGCCAATTGAGCCAGTACTGTATACTTGCCATTTTTAAAAAGAAGAGTTTCATACCACTTGATTATGTTAAATAGAATGTTAGAAATTTAGATTGAAATACATCAAAATGCCACTGTAAGGACAGCAGCATTTCCACTGCAGCTCAGGGTTGCATCTTGAAAAATACTGGTGCATAGACATGCCTTCAGCAGCATCAAAGAAAGGTTTATACCTGATCAACCTTCCTGATCAGGATCTAGTTACACTGGATGGACTGGACAGTAACTAGTCCTGGAAATCTAAACTCATTAACACATATTTAGTCCTGGCCCAGAGTTTCCTTGTGTGCACAAGTGTTAGGCGTTTGCACAAGGAGTTTCAGCCTGTGTAAGGACTTCCCATTCAGTGCAACATCAGGGTCAACACCACATGCACGCCCTCATTGTATATGTGTGGGCTGGCTTCATACAGAGGTTTTGCTAGGCTGTCATCATTATTCAAGATGGTTCCCTTTAAAGCAGCTACTTAAGGAAAGCTAGCCAGTTGCTTTGCAGCAGAGGCAGAGGCAAATCCAAAACAGGTGAAGAAGGAGGGCTAGGAACGAGATGTAAGGAATCAGGCCTCAGCAAACTGGCTACTTACCTGCCCCCCGCCAGCGGAACTGATACCCTTCTCCTCAAAATACTTCATGATATCGCGCACTTATGCATATTGGCTTAATGTTGAGCTTGAGGCTAGCGCATGTCTTCAGCTGATTTGGAAAGTGTTTGGGAGTGATCGGGGGACATCTTCACATCCACACGCAGCATATGTTAGCAACGTCCTCTCATTCTGTGGGGTTATTGAAACACTCTTTGAGTGAATGTATGTGCACACATGTTCTGTGAAGCCCTCTTATACATTAACTCAAATGGAAGATCCTTATAAATAGCTGTATCTGGACGTTTAGCAGCAAGGATCATGGCTATGCACAGACCAAATTAGATTGCTGGCGGGTGAGGGGTGGCATAGAAGAAGGGTGCCTGGAATATGTCCCCTGAGGGGACATATTTTTGGATGGCCTAGGCAGCTGTGGTAGGAAGGGGAGATCACTTCCACCCCTTTTCCATGTGTGCCATCTATCTATGCAACACTGTTGTACCTAGGCTTTTTTAGTCAAGCTGTCCACCGGTATTCATAATTGTGGCCATGTACTAGCTGAGAGCAGTGGGCACAATATTTTGTTGTGGAAAGGAAATCTGGGTTTCCACCCGCCCACCAATAAAACAATGGTCCTGATTCTGTGAACCATGGAGGTAACCGATGACTGCACAAATGCTACTAAAGTCACTGAGGAACAATGCTTGATGCATGTAAGAATACCTGTGCTAGATTTGACCCAAAGTCCACCTAGTCCAGCATGGCCAAGCAGATATGTTGGGAAACTTACAATCACAGGAAGTTGGAAGTAACCTTTCTCTATCACTTGCTCCCAGAATCTAGAAATTGGATATACTGCCTTGAATACACACAAAAGGAAATTGATCAAGAATGTGGAATATGCAGGCATCTCTCTGGAGTAAAAATCAAGTTACAGACCAAGATAGAATGATTTCCTGCACTTCTGTTGTGTACCCAGTATAGTCGATCCAACATGAGCCCTATTCAGACATTATGCTGTACATGCATACAGGTATCTGTGCACATGTACATGTTTTTGTGTGAATGACTGTACATGCATTCTTTTAAAAAGTTGATCTGGGTATAGGTCCCTCAAATGTAGGGTAGAAATAAGAAGAGTACTACTGGGCATTGAACATATGAATGTAGATAATTGCCCAGGCATGTCCTGGGCTCTCTTCTCTCCCCAGCATAGCTTCTTAATGGAGCACGAGGCATTTGGGGCTACCTGATTGGCTCGAAATCTGGGTAGGTGGAGTTTGGTGAGCTGTTGGCCCCTGCTGGCTCTGAGCTTTATTCAGGGTCCAAAAGGCAACCTTTTCCACCTGTCCTGGAGCATAGTATAGATTTTGACTGGTCACCCTTTGCGGACCAGGTAGGAATTTTTTGGGTGTGTGTGTGTGTGTAGGAATTCCATCAAATTGGTGGTGATAGTGGTCTTTTTTTGCCTACCCCACACTATGCTCTATTGTTAGATAGGTTCCTTCCCTGGTCTCAACTGCAGTGCACATACAGTATGGGACTGGGAAATTAAAATAGTGGATTGGTGAGCATCCTAAGGCATCCGGTTGGCATAAGGAGAAGTCCTTGGCCAGTCCCTAGATGCTTGATGGCTCAGGAAGTGCTGGTTGAGGGCTTTCTCAGGCCTCCTGGCACATTGCCAGTCTTAAAGGCTTGATAGCTTGTGGGGTTTGATGCCTCCTACAGATACTTTTACCCCTTTGGCTGACTAAGAGGATCAGTAATCGGTCATAGGGCCATGATGCTGTTCTGACCTGGGGTGTGTCACATGATGTGATGTGATGTGATGTGACATGATGTGATGTGATGTAGATTTAGACTTGCATCTTGAATGATGGGTCTTTAGTTCATGCACTGCATGGAGTGGAGAGCAAATCCCTTTGTTGTTTAATTGGATGTTAATTAAATAAAGTTGTGGCCATTTTCTCCAGTAAAGCCATATGCCTTCATTGGTCTGGGTGCAATAACTGCGCATGCATACAGATCTGTAGTGTACAAATGCATACACTGTACATAAATTAGATACATAGATACATAGACTGTACTCGCATGGAACATACCATGTGGTCCTGTACAAAGATTGCATTGATGGGATTGGCCCATTTTTTTTGAAGCGCTGGAGCTGAGTTTTATACATTGCTACAAAACTCAGTGAACAAAAGCCCCGTTGTGCCCTTTGATAACTGCCCAGTTGGTCCAGGAAGAAACCTACAGAGTTTTTACCAGGACAAAGTGTACAGAGAATATTATTAGTATTCTGTTATGCCATCTTCATTAATTATCCATTCGTTCCTGAGCTTAATTCAAAGTTCTGGTTTCAGCCTCTAAGGCTCAAAACATCAGGAATTAGTACATCTTATGGATTGTGTTCATTCACATGTATCTCCTCAGCTACTTATATCAATATTAGAAGCCCTTCCCCACATTTTAATTATGTATTTTTTATTTTATTGTAAACTGCCCTGAGCTACCTTTGGAAGGGTGGTATATAAATTAAATAAATAAATACAATCCTTCTGCCTTTCAAGATATAGGAGGTGGCTATGCAGGAGAAGGCCTTTTCAATCACAGCACCACAGCTTGTGATTCAAAAGAAGCATGCTTGAACCCATTATCAATGGCCTTCTGATGCACTGTAGAGACATGATTCTTCTGAGGTGCATTTGATGGGAACTAATAAATAATGAGCTATTTATATCCTGGCTGTTTTAGCCACTCTTAATGTATTTATATGTGTGCATTATAAATTGTTTGGTCTTTGTTAAAGACAGAGGTGGGGTATAAATGTCTGTATAAATAGATGCAAGTAGACTAACCTATTAGAAGTCCTTGGTTCCTTGGTAAGCATTAATCATGTACCACTACCAGAAGTTAATATAATAGGTATTCAGGACAGGTTATTGTACAGTGGTCCAGTCCACTGTAGGTACAATCCACTCCTACACAACGCCATTGAAATGACTGGAAGCTGTGCAGCACTGCTGCTTTATGGATTGCAGCCTGTATCATTATAGTAAAGATACATGGGACTAAAAGCATTGGACTATAAGAAGTCATAATAACTGAGTAATGAAAGCTCAGGAATATGTAGCAGAGTACTATTGTACTTTAATATAACACTCACACACTGCAATATTTAAAATGTGTAGATTTAAAATAATGAAGAAAATCTTTTTTTTACATTTTGCTTTGAATTTTTATGCTGAATTTTATTGAAGCACACTTTTTAAAATCAGTCATTTTAGTATCCATTTTTATCAAATTATAATCCTTTATCACTTAATAATAGAGGAGCAGAAGCTTTTTAAGCACATAACAACTGTGACATTTTGATGGAATTTAGTTGGAGTAATAATTTTATCAAATCATATATTTCTTTTCTTTCGCCCCCCCCCCCTCCTTGAAATACCATTTATTAAAACATTATCTATATTTCTGAGCTATGAAATAGTAACAAAAATGTCATCCTAAAAAACCTGGTCTCACCCCTGCTTGAAATCATGAGTCAGTGGCAACATGTTACATTAAATATGAGCATGCTTTTAGAAGTAAGATTATTCCATATAAATATTATTAAACACTTGAGTTTGGAAACTAAAATTCCAGCAGCACAGCATACCTTCATTGCCTTCCTATGCACTCTTTGCTGCTACTATTGCATGTCTAATTTGCAAAATGCTTTGGAGTCTTTGGAGGATTGCTCTCACAACAGCCCTCTAGAGTAGACTATAATTGTCTTCTCATTTCACCCAAACAAGGTGCTAATAGAAGACTATGCAAGTTGCCCAGGTCATGTTTCTAATAGGTTTGTGCAGTCATATTAGCTCCACGGGCATATCTGACCCAATATGCCTCTGTTGGACATTACTAGACAGAGTTCCACACTGACTGCAGAGAACCCAACAGTAGTGACCTCAGACTAAGCTCCCTGCTGTCAGTGCAGAGCTCTCCCATAGCTTCATCGTGTAAAAGAACTACACTTCCCACAATCCCCTATGTTCCTTGGGGACATTAAAAAACTTAAAGGGTGGGGGGGAGTGGACATCTTAACCAGAAGCTGTAGTGGAAGGCAAGCAGCGAGGTGGCTGTCTCCAGTTCTCCACAGGAGTGAAAAATACATCACAACTGCTGTTCCCTGGCCTCCTCATGGTCTTTGGAAAGGGAGGATGTGGGGAGTGGGCAAGAGTAGGGTGTGATCCAACAAAATATCAGAAAAATAGACACCTAACCGCTGGGAGGGCCATGATGGCTCCTGCCAATAATTTCCCAGTTGGGTTGAGTCAGATCTGGCATTTTTCAACATGTACAGGACTAGGGGCTAGAACAATCACACAGAGGGAGGCCACTCCCATCTTACTGTGTGTATGTGTGATAGTCAAACAGAGCTAAGTATGGCATATGCTATTCCTGCAATAGAAGGAAAAGGTCTGACAAAAGCAATTCAGATTGCTCAAACAATTATATACTAAATACATAATATCCAGAGTAGCCCACAGCAAGCATTTGGGTAAGAAGCCTTGGAGAATGAAAGGCATCAGCCTTATCATCATGTAGGCCACCTTGTCATTCTTGCATTCAAGCAAAAAAGTCCTTCCAGGTCTTTTCAAAGTATTGTATGATTCAAATGGGCTGGATGAGGGATAACTCTACCCCAGAAAGAACAAGTGGCTTGGGAGTGCTCCTGGATGCAAAACTCTCTCTAGTCTCTCAAGGTGAGGCAACAGCCAGGAATGCTTGTTATCAGCTTCATCTGATAAGTCAGCTACACCCATTTCTGGAGGGAAATGACCTTAAAATGGTGGTACATATGTTGGAAACCTCCAAGCTTGATTATTGTAATGCACTCTATGTGGAGCTGCCTTTGCATGTAGTTCAGAAACTACCATTGGTGAAAAATGCGGCAGCCAGACTGGTCTTTGGGATAACCCCAAGGGACCATATACAATCAATCTGCACTGGTGAAGCTGCACTGGCTGCCAATATGCTTCTGAGCGAAATACAAAGTGTTGGTTATTACCAATAAATCTCTAAATGGCTTGGGTCCAGGGTATTTAAGAGAGTGCCTCCTTTGTCATGAACCCTCCCGCCTATTAAGATCATCTGAAGAGATCAGGTTACAACTACCACCTGCTCATTTGGTGGCGACTCGCAATCAGGCCTTCTGAGTGGCTGCCCTGGGGCTCTGGAATGCACTCCCTGCTAAAATCAGAGGGTTTTTTTTCTATTTTCTATTTGTTGTATTTTAACTTATGTACACTGCATAGGGATGCACATATCAGGTGGTATAGAAATATGATCGATACATAAAAATTAAAACATTTAGAAGTCACTGAAGACCAGGCCTAAAAAGGTATTTTTAGGGCTCTTCTAAAGGTTACTAATGCTCTTAAGTGTCAGGGTCTGGCCAACTGCCAGGGAAGATCACGAGACAAAACGGAGCAGCTGAAACTGGATACGGCTCAGGAAGTTCGTCTTGACCGGACTTGGCTGCACGCTGTCAACACAGAGATTGACGAATGTTGCTTTTCAGCAGTGAGTAGAAGGCTGGTGACGTGAGTTATAGCACAAGCCGAGAGCTCCCAGCTGGCAGGAATTCAAGGCTTATCAGACCTCTGCAAGAGGCATTTGCTTCTCCTAATAGTCTCCAATTGAGCCCTGCGTCTCGTGACACACCGCTGTTGTGGGGTCAGCGGGGGTTGGTTGCTTAGCTCCTCTTGGGATTGGTCCTGCATGATTTCTGCTGCCTCAGGTTGTTGTGCCTGCTCTGAATTATTAGCCACAGCTGTTTCATGAACACTGACAGCCGGGCTCTGCCCCTCAGACACTCCTGCATTGCCTGGAAAGTTGACAGTTTTCCCTTCCTCCTCACTGTCTGAGATCGAGGGTGTGACACTAAGCTTCAAATATCTATAGGGAGTGCATTCCCTATAGGATGCATGTCTATAGGGAGTGCAACGTCCAGAGTGTGGTGCTTGACAAAAGTGAGACCAGGTGACAGCTCCACTGCAATCCTTCTCAAGAAGACAAGCCAAATTCACCAAACTTGAGTGGAATGGACTCATGCCCCATTGGGAAGCAGTTGCTGAGTCAGATTTTAGCAGTTTCATAGGGACAACAATTCAAGGCACCAGCCATTGGGGAGGAAATACAATTTCGTTCTTCAGCCTACTATAACAGACCAAGAGGCTATGGTCCTTCCAAAGGGGGATATCCTATCTAAGTTTAAACGTTCAGTGTCTGAAGAGGGCAATATCCAGGTAAAAGACTAGTGCCCTCTTCAGACACTGAAAGTTTATAACTGATTTATTCAGCATCATTTATTTATTTAGCAAATTTGTTGACCACCTGACTTCCTTAGATTGGAGGCAGTTTACATAATTTAAAACAGCAACAATGAAGACAAGAGAAGGGGGGGGAGAAAAAGGAAAGGAAGAAATAAAAACAACCCTCCCACCACACACGTTAAAAACTAAAAGCCTAGCAAATTAGATAAGTTTTCAGGAGCTTCTTAAAGGGCAGAAGGGAGGGGGCATTATGAATCTCAAGAGGCAGAATGTTCCATAAGGAGGGGGCTGCAACAGATAAGGCCTTCTCATGAGCCCGGGCCCCACATACCTCCCTTGGGCCCGGAACTCTGAGAAGGCCCACTTGAGACGACCTCACAGGGTAGGTCGAAGTTGGACGGGAAAGGTGTTCCTGAATGTACACAGGCGCCAAACCCTGAAGGGTTTTATAGGTGATAACCAGCACCTTGAATTGGACCCAGAAGCGAACTGGCAGCCAATGCAACAACCTCAGCAAAGGTGAAACATGATCATATATTCTGCTGCCCAGAAGTATTCAGCATTGTCAGAGGGAGTAGGAAAGAATCTTGGTAAAACCAATTTCTAATTTAGAAATGTATGTAATACTTTTGGGAAGACTACAGGACCACCTTATTCCAATGCAGTTAAAAGAATGAAAGGACAGAAAACAGGACAAAGAATTCACTGGCTGGGCTAGCAATTGTAATGGCTACCAGTAAAGCGTCTGATGATCTTCAGGTCCAGATTGTAGAGAAGACAGATGTAGGTATTGGAACCATTGGCACAGGTAGCACTGTGCCCAATGGTAGAGCCAAAAGATGCAGTAGTATGGGAGGAAGTGCATTGGAATGGTGGTGGTGGTTTCTGCTTCTTCGTCTTTTGAGAATGGATTATATCTTCCCTTAACATCAAGAAGCCATGATCCTGACTTCTCTCCTTCAGATTTTGTCCCTGGATTGCTTTGGATCTGAGGACTCCATTACTATCAGAGAAAAGCATAATGGCACCCGGATCAGAGGAAAGCACAGGTAGTAGCAGTGTCATGGTGAAACATATTGGTCTTGAATGTAACTGGAATCCAAGCCATGGAACTGGAGAGCTTCCTTCCACAACATAGACTGAAGGAGAGTTAATATATTATGATGAGTCTTTCTGTTAAACCTATGGCAATGGAAGCAATGGAAGCTCAACTTTGTGCTCCACTCCAAGACAGAAAAGGCTTATCCATAGCCGGCAGTTTCCAGTCACGCACTTCTTAAAGGAAGGCCACTGCACCAAAGGCATTTTGCCCAACCATAAAACTGAAAGGAAAAAATAATGAATAAACAAAATAATGAGAAGTGGGGGGGGGAGGAGAGGGAGAAAATATGAAAAGAATGAGGGAGTAGATTTTACCTCAACTAACAGTAGGAACTCTGCAGAGGAAGTAACCTATAATTCTGCTTCAGCAAATTAGACACAAATTCTCCTCAGGAGAGGTCTGTGCAAACACACATATATAGGCCCTATGACAGACATGTTCAGAACTTTTGAAGGGGTCCCTTCACACCAGATTTATGGACTTTAGCTCCAGAATATTTAAAAAAAACCATGTTGTTCTGTTTAACCCCACATGTGTGTTTGCAGAGACCACAAAGAAGAATAAGGAGTTGAACATCTCCAAGCATCTGAAAACTACAGAGCTGCTCACTATACAGTGACTAGAGCCTGTCTCCGTCCTCACTTTGAGAATCAAGGGCGAGGATTCCAGGTCTGAGAATTTGGCCTGACATCTTTTAAAAATATCTAGTTCTCTTTACCCTATCTTGAATTGTACATGAACAAGGTGCTTAGTCCTGAATTACTTCTGTAGAAATATTTTTGTTTGCATTTCTTTCTGTGAACATGGTAGCAGAAATAGTCCATGAACAACTCACCTCGAGAAATTCCACAATTCTGTGTTTAGACAAATGAGTGGGCTTGGTTAATTCCTGAATGGTGTGCAGTGTTGTATTTTTTCCATGTTTCTTCTGAAGGATTTCCACTTGGGAATTTTGCTGTACTTGTTTAATAGCTCTAAGTTGTGCTTTAAATGGTTGGTGTGCTTGCTTGCTTGCTTTATAAGATACAACAGAAAGAATACAGCTCTTCTAGTGTTGTGTGTGAATATTCATGAATGAGAGTTGCAATGGATACAAATTCTATACATGGACCAGAGTTCTGGCAATTATTAGATTAACCATCCACTAAGATTAAAGCGCCATTATATCTGCACTGCGACAGAAGACCACAAGAATACGACAGATTTTAACAAGAAGCTAACTTTGCATTATTTCCCATTATTCTTACTCTCTTTGTCATGGAATGGAGCCATGCTGTGCCATTCTGTTCTGGGTATCAGAGCATGAGCTTGATACACTGGAATTTGAATGCCTCATATTCTGAAATGGATAATGGTTGTACTTGATTTCTTTCACCTCTCAGTTTTTAGCATTTTGATAGGCAAGTGCCACTTCACCCCTAAGGATCTCTGTTGACCTTTAGCACAGTGGGGTAGTTTTAGTGATGGATTTATTCTTATAGTCTCAGCTATCCTGGGTGAAGGTGGCATATGAAAGAAAATGTCTTACATATTTATTATGGTATTCTCAATATTGCATTTTGCAAATATTTCTGTCAGCTGCCAAACAAAACTAGTAAAACAGTGTGCTTGGAAAGTAGGAGAAGCATTCTACCTTTATTCGACACCATCAGTGATATTCTAAACACACAGTACTGTATTGCTGATATTTTCCTGCTGACAGGTTATAGGAAACACAGAGTTGAGTAAACTACAGCCTTTCAAAGAATGAGCAATGTTACTATGCAGGAAGAAGTAGGAATAAAGAGGTAAAATTTCTAGAAATTCTGAAGCCATGGAAAAGAACTGGATTGTTGCTTTGTTTTTAAATAGAAATTTGGAGAAACACTGAAATATATTCAACACTTTATCAAAACAAAGCTTATTTTACTACTTTAAAAAAATATGAAATGTATTGTCTTAGTTAATAGATCAAATTGTACTGTTTGGTAAATTTATTCTATTCAAATAAACCTTTGAATAAATAAATATACAAATATACCTAGAGTTTGAGATGCAGCTGCAAGCTTCTGAACCTAGGTTAAACAACACATTTTAGTTATAGAACTAGAGGATGAATTGGCTGGCCTGAAGAGTGGTATAAATATAGGGAACCAAACCATCAACTTTAAACCAGCGGAATATTTAAGTGAGGTATCTCCATCTAAATTTAGGTGTGCCCTTACTTTAGCACGCCTTAATGCACTGCCTACGGCGGTTCTTGACAGCAGGTTTGGAGGGATACCTTTTTCCTCCCGACTGTGTCCATGTGGCACTGGGGCCATAGAAACAACTTCACATGTTATCCTATATTGTTTTTTCTATTTATTTTATTTTATTTTCTACATTTATATCCCGCTCTTCCTCCAAGAAGCCCAGAGTGGTGTACTACATACTTGAGTTTCTCCTCACAACAACCCTGTGAAGTAGGTTAGGCTGAGAGAGAAGTGACTGGCCCAGAGTCACCCAGCTAGTATCATGGCTGAATGGGGATTTGAACTCAGGTCTCCCCAGTCCTAGTCCAGCACTCTAACCACTACACCACACTAGCTCGTTTAAGATTAATTTCCCCTCTATTGGAAAACCTCCCTGGATGTCCTGATGATTTTTATTTAAATATTTTATTAGCAAACACCAATAAGGAAATTATTTGCAGAATGGCTACGTTTTGTTATACTGTCTGTAAAATTCATTCTGAGTCTATATAAATGTACTCTTTTACTGGTCAATGACTGAAATAAAATCTATCTATCTATCTTCTGAACCCAAAGGTGCAGAGGTATAGCTTAAGTCTGCTGATTGAGAAAATAGGAATAAAACTGAAAATAGAAAGTATCAGCATTTTAGTACAAAGAAGGTTTATCTCTAGAGTTAGAAAAAGTGATTAAAGGATTAAGTCAGTCTTGAGGTAGCGAGCATGAACTGTTCCCTTTGCTGAGCAGGATTCACCTTGGTTTGCATTTCGATGGGTGACTACATGTGAGCCCTTTGTCCTGTACTGTATGTCCCCTGGGGATGGGGCTGTAGCTGAATGGTAGAGCAGGTAGGGCTGGGAAAGGCTCCTGCCTGAAACCTGGGAGAGCTACTGCCAGTCAGTGTAGACAACACTATGCTAGATGGACCAATGGTGTGACTCAGTATAAGGCAGCCTATACTGAGAATCACCAAGGAAGTCTAACACAGACATTTTGAATTTCAGAAGAGGAAACTTCTCTAAAATGAGGAGCATGGTGAAAAGAAAGCTGAAAGGGAAAATCAGGAGAGTCACTTTGCTCCAGAGTGCATGGAGTTTACTCAAAAGCACAATACTAGAAGCCCAGTTAGATTGTATACCCAAAAGGAGGAAGATACCACTAAGTCCAGGAAGATGCCAGAATGGCTAACAGGTACCGTCAATGAAGCCATAAAAGGGAAGAAGACTTCCTTCCGAAACTGGAAGGCCTCTCCAAATGGAGAACAGAAAGGAACACAAACTCTGGCAAAAGAAATGCAAGGTGACCATAAGGGAGGCAAAAAGAGAGTTTGAGGAACATTTAGCTAAAAGTATCAAGGGGGATAACAAAAACTTCTTTAAATACAGCAGAAGCAGGAAACCTGCCAGGGAAACGGTTGGACCATTAGACAATGAGGGAGTGAAAGTGATTATTAAGGAGGATATAGAGGTTGCAGAGAAGCTAAATGAGTTTTTTGCGTCTGTCTGCATGGCAGACGACACTGAGCATATACCTGTTCCTGAACCAGGCTTATTAGGGATGGAGGCTAAAGAACTGAGTCAGATAGAAGTGAGAAGCCAGCCGATCGCTGAGGAATGGAACACGTAGTGGCTAAGAAGATCACCAAGGTAGTGACGCTGGGGAGGGTACTAGGCCCCTTCGCCATGCTTCCACTGCCAACCTTGCGGGTGTCCCCACTAGGCGTGGTGCCAAAGAAGGCGCCAGGTGAGTACAGACTGATCCACCACCTGTCCTACCCAAGGGGCGACTCAGTTAACGATGGCATACCGGCTGAGCTCTGCTCGGTTCGGTACACATCCTTTGATGAGGCAGTGGCCATGATCCGGGGTTGCGGGCCGCGGGCCCTAATGGCAAAGTGCGATATTGAATCCGCCTTCCGCCTGCTGCCCGTGCACCCGGATGACTTTGATCTGTTAGGCTTTGCATTTGCTGGGGGGTTCTACATCGACAGAGCTCTCCCCATGGGATGCTCAGTCTCCTGTGCTGCCTTTGAGACCTTCAGCACTATGCTGGAATGTTCTTTGCGCAGGGCGGCGCGGCTTAATTCATCCGCTCATTATTTAGACGACTTTATTTTCAGAGGAAGGGCGGGGTCTGGCCAATGCCAGCACCTGCTGGGCACATTCAGAGCCCTCTGTAGCGACTTGGGGGTGCCCCTGGCAAAGGACAAGACAGAGGGGCCGACCACGAAGCTCACCTTCTTGGGGATAGAGTTGGACACGGTAGGGCAGCTCTCACGCCTCCCTGTAGACAAACTCCGTACTTTGAGGGAAATGCTCAAGGAATGTAGGGGGGCCAGGAAGGTTACTTTACACCAGTTGCAGTTGCTGGTGGGCCACCTTAACTTCGCATGCAGGGTGGTGGCCCCCGGTCACCCCTTCCTAAGGTGCCTGTGCGACGCCATGGTGGGGTGCACTCGGCCCCATTTCCTCATCAGGGTGACAACTGCCATGAGGGAGGACATGGGACTCCGGCTTGCCTTCCTGGATTCCTTCAATGGGGTGTCTTTCTGGCGGTCATCACAGCTTCTCGAAGCTGACTTCCAGGTACAGTCCGATGCCGCGGGGGGCCTCGGCTTTAGCCTGTACCTGCAAGGGCGCTGGTGCGCGGAACGGTGGCTGAGCGGGTGGGCGGAACAGGGAATCACAAGGGACCTCACGTTCCTGGACCTCTTTCCCATAGTGGTGGCGGCGCACATTTGGGCGGAGTCCTTCAAGGACTCAGTGGTGCGGTTCTGGTGTGACAACCTGGCCGTGGTCCAGATTGTTAACAACCAAACCTCTAAGTCACAGCGGGTGATGGGGTTGGTTCGCACCCTAGTCTTAACCTGCCTGCACCATAACACACTCTTCACTGCTCAGCACATTCCCGGAGTGCAGAACGAAGTGGCAGATGCCCTGTCTCGCTTCCAGATGCAGCGCTTCCGGAAGCTGTTCCCCGGAGCAGCCGAGCAGCCCGAGCAGGTGCCTGAATGGTTGTGGAATCTTGGAGTATAGAGGCGTTTAGGGCTATCCAGGCTTCCATAGCGCCCCGGACACGCTTAGCCTATGACAAAAGGGTTAGGGCTTTTATGAAGTTTAGATCGCAGGTAGGACTGGAGCACGTCTGGCCAGCACCACCGGAACAGCTTATGCAATATCTGGTGCACCTGCGCGCCAGGGAGCTGGCGGTAAGCACCCTGGCTGGCCACCTGGCTGCGCTGGCCTTCTTTCTAAAGGCTAGGGGGCTCCCCAACCATTTGGGGGACTTCAGGGTGCGGCACATGCTGGAAGGCTGGGCGAGGGAGACGCCCACGCAGCCGGACCGTCGCAGGCCGATCACTCCTGAGGCGTTGCAGCAAGCCCTGCGGCAGCTGGAGGGGGTTTGCTCATCCCCTTACGAGGGGGCCCTGTTCTGGGCGGTGGCCCTGATTGCCTTCTTCGGGGCCTTTAGGGTAGGAGAGATGTTCCCCAGGGGCAGGCACGGCCTGACGAACAGGGTGCTGCAATTTAGCGACCTCAGCGTGGGCCCGGCCCAGGCTGTGCTCTGTCTTCGTTTTTCCAAGACGGACCAGAGGGGCAGGGGCCAGAGGGTAACCCTACATGCAGCCAACGATCTGGGTTTGTGCCCTGTACGGGCATTGGCTGCGTACGCAGCAGCTAGGGGAGCGGCCATGGGGTGCCTCTTTGTCCACGCTGATGGGTGCCACGTGACTCAATTCCAATTATGGGCAGTGATGAGGAGGGCTTTTGTGGTGGCTGGCGTGCCCACGCAGAACTTAGCCTCCAATTCCTTTCGCATAGGGGCAGCCTCCATCGCTGCAAGCATGGGCTACTCGGGCCTGGAAATTCGGCGGCTGGGCAGATGGCGGTCCATGGCCTACCGCAGATATGTGCGCTAGGCGGGAGCATGCCCCCCACCCCAGCCCCCTCCCCCCATTCCCATCATTGCCACTGCCAGCCTTCGCTGTGTTTCACTCACCATGTCTCTTCTTTTACACAGGGCTGCAGTGGATAGGGCCGCAGGCGGCCAGGCGGCGTGCCAGAGTCCTCATACTGGGCCACTCCTTCATTTTCTGGGCACACAAGTGGGCGCAGGGCACCGACCCCGGAACCCAGCTGGGTCTGGGGCGTTGGGCCACGGTGGAATGGCTTGGTCGACAGGGCATGCGGAGGGCCCAGTTCCTGCTGATGCTGCGTGAATTCCTTGAAGGGAATCCTGCACCGGATGTCCTGCTGCTGCATTTTGGGGGCAACGACCTAGTGAGCCAGTCAGGCATTTCGCTCTCGAAACAGATTGTCCAGGACCTGGCTGTCGTCTTCTCCTGGTGCCCTGGGCTGGTGGTCATTTGGTCTGACATCCCCAGCGGAGAGTTTGGAGGGGTGCGAAGAAACAAAACAAGGTGGATAGGGCCAGGCGAGGGGTGAACGTGGCTATCGCACGCTTCCTTGTTTCCGAAGGGGGCGGCTGCATTCCGCACGATGACATTAAGTTTTCGCTTCCCCTGTTGTACAGGGGTGACGGGGTACACCTGTCCCCAGCGGGCATGAGGTTCTTTCTGGATGACCTCCTGCTGGGATTGGCTACCGTGCTGTTAGGCTTATTGGTGGGTGGGGCGCCAAGCTAGGCTGACGCCCGCCACGGACACAGTGCGGCGGTAAACTGCTAAAGCGGTGCTACACCTTAGGTAAGCTTATAGCTGTAAGGGGGAGGGGCGGATCCCTTGAGGCTTGACAGATCAGGGATGCTGCTTTGCTCCTACCGCTCTGCAAACGACACCCCACCGTATGGCTTTACAGCGTCGGACGGGTGGCGTTAATTGCAGAGACCTGACCTTAGGTCGGCAACGAAGGGCGCCCCCTTCATGAAGGCGGGCTGCCTGGAGCCAAGGTGTCTGCGCCATGGGCTTTTTAGGCCGGGGTGGCCACATGGTGGGCCGACCCATTAGGGACCGCACTGCCACTTGTGGAATGCCAATCCCAGCTGCCGTGCCCTGTGGGCACTGTTGAAATCTGTTACCCCTAATAAAGTGGCCAATATCACCATAAGTTCTGTGTCCGTGTCTCCTTGGGTCTGGGTGCAAGAGATGATGTTCTAAACTGTCTGGAAAAACTAAAAACTAAAAAATCACCAGGGCCAGATGGCATCCATCCAAGAGTCCTCAAAGAACTCAAATGTCAAATTGCCGACCTCCCTGCTAAAATATACAACTTATCCCTGAAATCGGGTTCTATACCAGAGGACTGGAGAGTAGCAGATGTAACACCGATTTTCAAAAAGGGATCCAGGGGCAATCCGGGAAATTACAGGCTGGTTAACCTAATGTCCGTTCCAGGCAAATTGATGGAAAGCATCCTCAAGGATAAAATTGTAAAGCACATAGAAGAACAGGCTTCCACAAAATCTTGCCTCACCAACCTTTTGGAGTTCTTTGAGAGTGTCAACAAGTGTGTGGATAAAGGTGATCCAGTTGACATAGTATACCTGGACTTCCAAAAAGCTTTTGACAAAGTTCCTCATCAAAGACTCCTGAGGAAACTTAGCTGTCATGAGATAAGGGGACAAGTACATGTGTGGAGCCTAACTGGTTGAAAGACAGGAAACAGGGCAGGTATAAATGGAGAGTTTTCACAATGGAGGGAAGTAAGAAGTGGGGTCCCCCAGGGATCTGTACTGGGACCGGTGCTTTTTAATTTATTCATAAATGATCTAGAAGCAGAGGTAAGCAGTAAGGTGGCCAAATTTGCAGATGATACTAAAATCTTTCGGGTAGTGAAAACCAAAATGGATTGTGAGGAGCTCCAAAGGAATCTCTCCAAACTGAGCGAGTGGGCGACAAAGTGGCAAATGCGGTTCAATGTTGGCAAGTGTAAAGTGTTGCACATTGGGACCAAAAACTCCAACCTCAAGTATACGCTGAGCTGTCGGTGACTGACCAGGAGGAGGATCTTGGGGTCATGGTGGACAGCTCGTTGAAAGTGTTGACTCAATGTGCAGTAGCTGTGAAAAAGGCCAATTCCATGCTAGGGATAATTGGGAAGGGAATTGAAAATAAAACAGCTAATATTAGAATGCCCTTATACAAAACTATGGTGCGGCCACACTTGGAGTACTGTGTAGAATTCTGGTCACCACATCTAAAAAAGGACATTGTAGAACTGGAAAAGGTGCAGAAGAGGTCAACTAAGATGATCAGGGGCCTAGAGCACCTTTTTTATGAGGCAAGACTACAACACCTGGGGCTTTTTAGTTTAGAAAAAAGACGACTGCGGGGAGACATGATAGAGGTCTATAAAATCATGCATGGTGTGGAGAAAGTGAATAGAGAGAAATTCTTCTCACTCCCTCATAACACTAGAACCAAGGGTCATCCCATGAAATTGATTGCCAGGAAATTTAGGACCAACAAATGGAAGTACTTTTTCACACAACACATAATTAACTTGTGGAATTCTCTGCCACAAGATGTGGTGACGGCCAACAACCTGGATGGTTTTAAGAAGGGTTTGGATAACTTCGTGGAGGAGAGGTCTATCATCAGCTACTAGTTGGAGGGCTGTGGGCCACCTCCCTCCTCTAAGGCAGGATGCCTCTGAGTACCAGTTGCAGGGGAGTAACAGCAGGAGAGAGGGCATGCCCTCAACTCCTGCCTGTTGCTTCCGGCAGCATCTCGTGGGCCACTGTGTGAAATAGGATGCTGGACTAGTTAGGCCTTGGGCCTGATCCAGCAGGGCTGTTCTTATGTTCTTATGTACTATATTGTTTTTTGTGTTTTTTCATACACAGTAAGGCTACAGTTCCATGCACAGAATTACTTTCTTGCACCTATATTTTAATCCAGATTTATTTTTCTCTTCCTCCAAGTCAGTAATTTTGTTCTTGAAAATACTAGTGTTATGTAAATCAGGTTATTTCTCTGATCACAATCAAGGCCAAATTACACATTACTTGAAACATGTGATAGGGCTTTTGCCCTATGCATGTTTTTCCTAAGTTAAATAGCCATCCTCCAGCAGGAGCTGATCTTGACTGAGAACACAGTGTGTGTGTGTGTGTGTGTGTGTGTGTGTTTGGCGGGGTGGGGGCTTGCCCCATTGCAATCCCAGTCTGGATTAGCCTTGCCTGTGGCTGCTATTTGCATATGGGGGAAGCTCCTGTTGGTGCCAATTGAAGTATCTGTCCTGGAAAAAATAGCAGCCATGGAGGGTCCTTATCCAAACTAAGGCCATAGCAAGAGCAAATAATTAAAGTTCCCCTTTGCCACCCAGATCAGACTATCTCCCATGGTGGCTAAAAAGCACATGTGTAGAGCCAATCTACATAACATGTAGTTTAGCACCAGCATCTGAACGTTCCATACCTTTGATTCAAAACTTTCACTTTGACATTCATGGACCGCAGAAAATAGGTGGTTTGCATAATCTGGAACAAACATCTCTGCTTTCTTAACATTTCAGTTTGATCTTAATTGCATATGTACATTCTCAAACATGCATCAGTTTCTTCCATTTGTAGGAGAAGACGACAGTCAAGTGAGAAACAAGAGGAGGCATGGGCTGTGCCATACCAGGAGCAATATGTCTGGCAGATTCCCAGGTGGTATTTCTGGAACAAATACCCAAACATGTTCTGTATTTTGCAACATTTGAAAGCATGCTTTCCTACACTGAGTCCTAAGATATTGTTTGCTGAATAATCCATTCAAATGCTGTGACTTACATACAGTGCAGTGAGCTACATGCCCAAGAGGGAAGTGGACTTACTGGATCTTCAACACTCACCACTCCATTGCTGTTCCTAGTGCAGATGGGGGAGGCTCCGCCCAAATGACCATGGACGTAGCATCTGTTGGACAAGCAGGGACAACTGTCCCTGGATCCAGAGGGTCAGGGAGCCCCCCAAAGGGCCCAAGGCAGACGGCCCCACTGCCTCGCAGCCCTGCCACCCTTTCCCTGCCGCCCCTGTCCTTGCCCCACTGCTGCTTCTTATCTTTGCCCCCATGAGGCAGTGGCTGCTGTGGCTGGGCTGGGCCTCTCAGGCCAGCCTGCATGTCTCTCTCTCTCTCTCTCTCTCTCTCTCTCTCTCTCTCTCTCTCTCATGCATGCCTGAGCAGTTCAACTATGGAAGTCGCATGCACATGATGTCACAGGCATGTGGCGTCCATAGTTGAACTGCTCAGGCACATGGTTCAGCCAGCGAGAGAGGGAGAGGGAGAGGGAGAGGGAGAGGGAGAGGGAGAGGCATGCAGGCTGGCCAGAGAGCCCAGCCACAGTGCCCACCTCTGCCACAGGGGCAGATGAGAAGCGGTGGTGGGATGTGGGAGGCAAGGGCAATGTTTGTTGCTCCACTCCTCTGTGTCTGATGTCAGACAGAAGGGGCGTGCCTTGGCATGCGTGTGCCCTTTGCATGTGATGGGGGCCCCCTACAAAGATTTTGTCCCTTGGCTCCCATGGGTCTCACTACACCCCTACAAATGACACTGTGTATCAGAGCAGCTATGCCCAGCTCCCAGCATTCCCAAAGGGAGTTGGGTGCAGCTGCTCTGACACTTAGCATTGTTTGGATGAAGCCTCCCCTGCCTGCAATAGGCACCTGCAGGAGCCAGTGAGCCCACATCCATCTTGGCTGTGCGGCTCATCGCGCTGTATGTAAGCCAGTAAGAGCAGTATTATTATCACTAACATTACTACCCTTGAATCTAAGTGTTGTATTCTTGCATTACTACTCTTAGATTGGGGATTTGCAGCCATGTAGCTTGGCTGTAACAATATCCTTTCAAGATACCAATTTAATGAGCATTTCACTCATCATTCTGAAGGGGGGGGCATCTTTAATAAGGTTTTTTTTTCCCCCTCACACGACTGAATGGGTAAAGTGGAAATGCTGGGAAACATTGAAAAAACACCGCCACTGCCTATTTTGTCCCCACCCACCCCCACCAGATCCCCACCCCCTTTTTTTTCTTGGTCATCACATATCTTAAGCAGGGAACATTGTCTAGTTTTCATCTCTTTCCAGCACTTACTCCATGCTGTTTGACTTCCAGTTTCAAAAACTACTCACACTATATAACAAAGCTGTTAAAGTAAATGATACCATTCATGTTAGCTGGACATCTAGGTGACTGTTACCCGGAAGGCCTTATTCGGTGCACCTGTGTAGCATGGACAAGCAGGAGTACAAAGCAGCTCTTGAACTCTTCAAGGATGATCTGGGAGAGAATCTTTTACTTTCAGCGTCGATCTCTTTGCCAGTCAGTGTTTGCTCCTGCTCCTGGCTCAGTTAGACCAGATATAGGAAGATATTGCCACTATAACTAATTCCCTTATTCCCTCTGCTCTTGTCATTATAATAATTACTGCTGACTTCATCTTTGGCATGACAATATTTACCATAACTGAAAGAGCTCTGTCCTGGATTCTGCTGCATGGAGATAAAGACAACTATGTTTTTTAGGGGGGCAGTATAAAGAACCATTCGAACGTAAACTGTTACTGTTGTTTTCCATGTTCAAGCTTACTTTGCATGATCGTTGCTATCTTCATTCCATCTCCTGCCAATGTTTCTTTCAATTAAGAGGATAAAACAACAACAAACCTCTTTACTATGTTTCTTTATAGGACATGTTTGTATTTTTAATATATTGGTGATGGAAAGCGTGCATGCTGATTTTGAATCTTAGATCCTGATTCTCATCACTTCTGTGTTTGTTTTTCTACAAGTGCTAAGAACCCTCCTAGTGAGAGCCATTCCATTTCAAAATTCTTCCCTTTTAGGAATCTGAACATTGCTGGTCTCTGGAACAAAATCCAGCCAATGAATATCTGTCAAGCAAAGCTGAATTTAGTCCAAGTCTTGCAGTTTTACCTTTTACCCTTTGGTGAAAATGTAAGCAACATGGATTTCATTCATATATTGCTTTCTAATTGTCAGGCCGAATGGAAAATATATTCCCAGCTATTAGTTGCTAATCTCTGTTGTTTTCCGATTACCCTGCATACTAGAAAGCTTGAAATGGGAATATTTAGCAAAACATCTATCATGATATTCAAAAAATAAATGGTGCTACTGAAATTATTATTTGCATATTCATATAGTCTTCCCTACAGGCAACAGCACCAGTAGTCTCTCTTCCCAAAGCATTAATGATACATAAAAAACAAATATTTAGCAGAGTAGTAGCTTGATGAGAAATCTGCATCACATGGTACTTATTTTCAGTGTGGCGTTTGGAATTTCCCAGTCAGCACAGTTCCTAAAATGATTATGATTCCATATAAAATCTCTACTTGCTGGAGGCATTAGGATAAAAAATAAAATAAACAACAGCAATATGTTCTGTAATTTCTTTGGGCTTTCTTCGTTTTCTTCCCGTGTCTGAGCCTACTGGGTTAAAAGCAATGCTGGCCTCAGAAAGCTGAGGAGAAGGGGTGACTTCCCTTCTCCAAACCTTTCGACCTGGAGGAGGATTTCTGCTGAACATATTTCATGGGAGTTGCTCCCATTCCCACTTCCATTCATTTTCAGTTCAGATTTGGTTATGATCATTTCTGTTCCCCAAAAGATAGACATATAGAGCTGAGGTCAGGGCGGAAACTGATGTTATGACTATTAATGAGGACAAAGATTCTGATGATGGTTCACTAAAGCAGGGGAAAGCAGAATGAGGAGATCTGGTCTTGTGAAAGCCAGCATTAATCTTCCCCTTTGCTAAT